>NC_034009.1:4428414-4631730 GCF_000346465.2 Prunus persica
GATTATGATTAAATATTTTAATTAACTTCATGAATTATATCCTTAATGAATAGTAATTCAATTTTCTCTTCTTCTTTTTCTCCTTTACTAATCAAAGTAATTAAAAAAGTGAAATACATACCATGCTACTTAAAGGGTGTAGCCTACCTTTTCGTTAAAAAAAATTTAAAAAAAATTTTAAGAAAAAAAAAAAATTTTAAAAAAAAAAACTGAGTACAGCCGTGCGGCTATACTATTTTTAATATAAAAAGGCGCCACGTGTCGACTTTTTAAAAAAACACCGAGTATAGCCGTGCGGCTGTACTATTTTTTGGTCTTAAAAAAAGGAGCCTCCAGGGATTAGGCGACACGTGTCCCCAAAAAGTATAGCCGCCCGGCTAGACTATTTTTCAAAAAGAAAAATATAGTACAGCCGCACGGCTATACTATGTAAATATAGTATTTAATAAATAAATAAAAGAAAGGACCCTCCAAGTTGCATTAGCTTGTACTTTATAGATATTAATTTGCTAGTTTAAACATATCCATATTTTTAAACTTTATACTTTTCAAAAAAAAAAAAAACACATGAACACTTCTCCCGACGAAATTTCGTCGGCAAAGATCTATGCCGACAAAATTTGCCGGATTAGGTTTCCCCCGACGAAAATATCTTTGCCGACGAAATTTCGTCGGGAAAGGTCTTAATTTTAAAATATAAGTATAAACTTAGGATGTTTAGGTTAATTAATTTATAAAAATTTTATTTTTAGTAACTACATAATATATTTGGAGATTTAATTAGTTGAATTAGCAATTATGTTTTAATTAGTTTATTTATTTTATGACTGATTATGATTAAATATTTTAATTAACTTCATGAATTATATTACTTAATGAATAGTAATTCAATTTTCTCTTCTTCTTTTTCTCCTTTACTAATCAAAGTAATTAAAAAAGTGAAATACATACCATGCTACTTAAAGGGTGTAGCCTACCTTTTCAATAAAAAAAATTTAAAAAAAATAAAAAAATTTTAAAAAAAAAAAAACTGAGTATAGCCGTGCGGCTATACTATTTTTAATATGAAAAGGCGCCACGTGTCGACTTTTTAAAAAAACACCGAGTATAGCCGTGCGGCTGTACTATTTTTGGTCTTAAAAAAGGAGCCTCCAGGGATTAGGCGCCACGTGTCCCCAAAAAGTATAGCCGCCCGGCTAGACGATTTTTCAAAAAGAAAAATATAGTACAGCCGCACGGCTATACTATGTAAATATAGTATTTAATAAATAAATAAAAGAAAGGACCCTCCAAGTTGCATTAGCTTGTACTTTATAGATATTAATTTGCTAGTTTAAACATATCCATATTTTTAAACTTTATACTTTTCAAAAAAAAAAAAAACACTTGAACACTTCTCCCGACGAAATTTCGTCGGCAAAGATCTATGCCGACAAAATTTGCCGGATTAGGTTTCCCCCGACGAAAATATCTTTGCCGACGAAATTTCGTCGGGAAAGGTCTTAATTTTAAAAAATAAGTATAAACTTAGGATGTTTAGGTTAATTAATTTATAAAATTTTTATTTTTAGTAACTACATAATATATTTGGAGATTTAATTAGTTGAATTAGCAATTATATTTTAATTAGTTTATTTATTTAATGACTGATTATGATTAAATATTTTAATTAACTTCATGAATTATATTACTTAATGAATAGTAATTCAATTTTCTCTTCTTCTTTTTCTCCTTTACTAATCAAAGTAATTAAAAAAGTGAAATACATACCATGCTACTTAAAGGGTGTAGCCTACCTTTTCATTAAAAAAAAAAAAAAAAAAATTTCAACAAAAAACTGAGTATAGCCGTGCGGCTATACTATTTTTAATATAAAAAGGCGCCACGTGTCGACTTTTTAAAAAAACACCGAGTATAGCCGTGCGGCTGTACTATTTTTTGGTCTTAAAAAAAGGAGCCTCCAGGGATTAGGCGACACGTGTCCCCAAAAAGTATAGCCGCCCGGCTAGACTATTTTTCAAAAAGAAAAATATAGTACAGCCGCACGGCTATACTATGTAAATATAGTATTTAATAAATAAATAAAAGAAAGGACCCTCCAAGTTGCATTAGCTTGTACTTTATAGATATTAATTTGCTAGTTTAAACATATCCATATTTTTAAACTTTATACTTTTCAAAAAAAAAAAAAACACTTGAACACTTCTCCCGACGAATTTTCGTCGGCAAAGATCTATGCCGACAAAATTTGCCGGATTAGGTTTCCCCCGACGAAAATATCTTTGCCGACGAAATTTCGTCGGGAAAGGTCTTAATTTTAAAAAATAAGTATAAACTTAGGATGTTTAGGTTAATTAATTTATAAAATTTTTATTTTTAGTAACTACATAATATATTTGGAGATTTAATTAGTTGAATTAGCAATTATATTTTAATTAGTTTATTTATTTAATGACTGATTATGATTAAATATTTTAATTAACTTCATGAATTATATTACTTAATGAATAGTAATTCAATTTTCTCTTCTTCTTTTTCTCCTTTACTAATCAAAGTAATTAAAAAAGTGAAATACATACCATGCTACTTAAAGGGTGTAGCCTACCTTTTCATTAAAAAAAAAAAAAAAAAAATTTCAACAAAAAACTGAGTATAGCCGTGCGGCTATACTATTTTTAATATAAAAAGGCACCACGTGTCGACTTTTTAAAAAAAACACCGAGTATAGCCGTGCGGCTGTACTATTTT
This sequence comes from Prunus persica, assembly GCF_000346465.2. NCBI lineage: Eukaryota > Viridiplantae > Streptophyta > Magnoliopsida > Rosales > Rosaceae > Prunus > Prunus persica. The sequence goes on from NC_034009.1 coordinate 4,431,163, forward strand.
TTGGTCTTAAAAAAAGGAGCCTCCAGGGATTAGGCGACACGTGTCCCCAAAGAGTATAGCCGCCCGGCCAGACTATTTTTCAAAAAGAAAAATATAGTACAGCCGCACGGCTATACTATGTAAATATAGTATTTAATAAACAAATAAAAGAAAGGACCCTCCAAGTTGGATTAGCTTGTACTTTATATATATTAATTTGCTAGTTTAAACATATCCATATTTTTAAACTTTATACTTTTCAAAAAAAAAAAAAACACATGAACACTTCTCCCGACGAAATTTCGTCGGCAAAGATCTATGCCGACAAAATTTGCCGGATTAGGTTTCCCCCGACGAAAATATCTTTGCCGACAAAATTTCGTCGGGAAAGGTCTTAATTTTAAAAAATAAGTATAAACTTAGGATGTTTAGGTTAATTAATTTATAAAAATTTTATTTTTAGTAACTACATAATATATTTGGAGATTTAATTAGTTGAATTAGCAATTATATTTTAATTAGTTTATTTATTTAATGACTGATTATGATTAAATATTTTAATTAACTTCATGAATTATATTACTCAATGAATAGTAATTCAATTTTCTCTTCTTCTTTTTCTCCTTTACTAATCAAAGTAATTAAAAAAGTGAAATACATACCATGCTACTTAAAGGGTGTAGCCTACCTTTTCATTAAAAAAAATTTAAAAAAAATTTTAAAAAAAAAAAAAAATTTTAAAAAAAAAAACTGAGTATAGCCGTGCGGCTATACTATTTTTAATATGAAAAGGCGCCACGTGTCGACTTTTTAAAAAAAACACCGAGTATAGCCGTGCGGCGGTACTATTTTTGGTCTTACAAAAGGAGCCTCCAGGGATTAGGCGCCACGTGTCCCCAAAAAGTATAGCCGCCCGGCTAGACTATTTTTGAAAAAGAAAAATATAGTACAGCCGCACGGCTATACTATGTAAATATAGTATTTAATAAATAAATAAAAGAAAGGACCCTCCAAGTTGCATTAGCTTGTACTTTATAGATATTAATTTGCTAGTTTAAACATATCCATATTTTTAAACTTTATACTTTTCAAAAAAAAAAAAAACACTTGAACACTTCTCCCGACGAAATTTCGTCGGCAAAGATCTATGCCGACAAAATTTGCCGGATTAGGTTTCCCCCGACGAAAATAGCTTTGCCGACGAAATTTCGTCGGGAAAGGTCTTAACTTTAAAAAATAAGTATAAACTTAGGATGTTTAGGTTAATTAATTTATAAAATTTTTATTTTTAGTAACTACATAATATATTTGGAGATTTAATTAGTTGAATTAGCAATTATATTTTAATTAGTTTATTTATTTAATGACTGATTATGATTAAATATTTTAATTAACTTCATGAATTATATTACTTAATGAATAGTAATTCAATTTTCTCTTCTTCTTTTTCTCCTTTACTAATCAAAGTAATTAAAAAAGTGAAATACATACCATGCTACTTAAAGGGTGTAGCCTACCTTTTCATTAAAAAAAAAAAAAAAAAATTTCAAAAAAAAACTGAGTATAGCCGTGCGGCTATACTATTTTTAATATAAAAAGGCGCCACGTGTCGACTTTTTAAAAAAACACCGAGTATAGCCGTGCGGCTGTACTATTTTTTGGTCTTAAAAAAAGGAGCCTCCAGGGATTAGGCGACACGTGTCCCCAAAAAGTATAGCCGCCCGGCTAGACTATTTTTCAAAAAGAAAAATATAGTACAGCCGCACGGCTATACTATGTAAATATAGTATTTAATAAATAAATAAAAGAAAGGACCCTCCAAGTTGGATTAGCTTGTACTTTATAGATATTAATTTGCTAGTTTAAACATATCCATATTTTTAAACTTTATACTTTTCAAAAAAAAAAAAAACACTTGAACACTTCTCCCGACGAAATTTCGTCGGCAAAGATCTATGCCGACACAATTTGCCGGATTAGGTTTCCCCCGAAGAAAATATCTTTGCCGACGAAATTTCGTCGGGAAAGGTCTTAATTTTAAAAAATAAGTATAAACTTAGGATGTTTAGGTTAATTAATTTATAAAATTTTTATTTTTAGTAACTACATAATACATTTGGAGATTTAATTAGTTGAATTAGCAATTATATTTTAATTAGTTTATTTATTTAATGACTGATTATGATTAAATATTTTAATTAACTTCATGAATTATATTACTTAATGAATAGTAATTCAATTTTCTCTTCTTCTTTTTCTCCTTTACTAATCAAAGTAATTAAAAAAGTGAAATACATACCATGCTACTTAAAGGGTGTAGCCTACCTTTTCATTAAAAAAAATTTAAAAAAAATAAAAAATTTTTTAAAAAAAAAAATGAGTATAGCCGTGCGGCTATACTATTTTTAATATGAAAAGGCGCCACGTGTCGACTTTTTAAAAAAACACCGATTATAGCCGTGCGGCTGTACTATTTTTGGTCTTAAAAAAAGGAGCCTCCAGTGATTAGGCGACACGTGTCCCCAAAAAGTATAGCCGCCCGGCTAGACTATTTTTCAAAAAGAAAAATATAGTACAGCCGCACGGCTATACTATGTAAATATAGTATTTAATATGGCGACGAAAACGAGTCTAAGTTAATATGCAATAAAACACGGGCTTCCTCTACTTGGAAACCATGTTCTGTCTTCAATTCAATAATATATAACAATTAATAAGTTATTATAATGTCTTTTTTTTATTTTATAATGTGGTATGCACATTATTCTCTTTTTTTATTTTGCTTAACAAACTTTGAAGTTTATTTTAAATAGAATTTGAGCTACTTCTTTATTTGACCATCTATTTTGCTCTTTATATATGGTGTCAACACTCCAGAGGAGATTCGAATTTGTGTGCATAGGGGTAGGTGGGCTTGGATGGATTGTGTCTTGCTTGGCTCCACCAATTGGATCCGACTAAAATGCATGCAGACCCAAATTTCGCCAGAGCTCATCCAAAAATTCTCCCTTACCAAATACATGCACTGGGCTAATTTTGTACCCAAAATCTAAATATCTGGGTTTGTCCTACTTGCGTTGGAGTTGGTATAATATTCTGATGTGTCGAGTGGTGTATGGATCAGCATTCCCCAACGACAGAATGGCACGTGTTGTGAGGTGTGTAGCAGTTGGGCCAAAATGGTCTTGATATGATGATTGAATTAGAGCCTCTAATTCAAAACAAATTACCAAATTAGCAATAGAGAAAGACCCGAGTATCTATACTCTTTCTCAGTCTCATCCTCATTTTATGAAAATGCCTAAGCAACATGATCTTACATATAAAAAAAATATCTACAAAATCAACTAAATTGACGTAAATTTTCTTTTAGAGTGGTTATTTATTCTTATCTACTTAAAATATTCATTGTATGACAGCCTATGCATGAGTATTATATAACCTACCAAAAATGAAAAATGAGCCAATATTTTCGTACTAAAGTGATGTACCCAACAATTCCATGTATTCCCTTTGGTGCTTTTTCATTAATTAATGTGGCATTCTATCCCACCACTGAAATGTTGTTTAACCAACGATTGGAAAATATAGTTTTGTTTTTTTAGGGCCCGTTTGATAATCATTTCGATTTTAGTTTTTAGTTTCCATTTTTCATTTTTTGGGCTAGAATATAGAGCAAAAAGAGGGAGAATGGAAGTGAGAATGAAAATAGAGATGAGATTGAGAGGGAAGATAGGAAGGAGGAGTAGCAAAAGTGAAAACAAAATTTAAAAATTGAAATCTACTTGAAATTGTTTTCACTTTTGTTACTTCTCCCCTCTCAATCTCATCCTCACTTCCAAATTCTCCCTCTCATTTTCCTCTATACTCTAACACAAAAAATGAAAATTTAAAACTAAAATTGAAATAGTTATCAAACGGACCCTTTGGTCATTTTGATACAACTCCATCCCAATAACAAGTGGATGTATTCACTTATTTGCTTTCTAAAACTTACTTCAAATGTCATTTTTTCCCACTCGAGAAATTGTTGTGGCACCTAACAATTCAATGTATTTTCTTATGTGTTTAAAATGTTGTGGCACCGACAATTGGATAAGTAAATTTTGTTTTCTTAATTAGTCACGTTGATTCAACTCTATCATCCCCCACATTTCCAACCTATAAATTGATACACACCCTGCAAACAAAATGTATATCCTCTTTACAAAAACAAAACACCATGATGAATCAATTGAGGGTGTTACTAGTGACATTTTTACTCGCAGCTATTGGTGTGGCTGCATTGCGTGACACACATGTCGGACTTAGCGACGGCATTCTTAACAGGCATGTTAATATTACCAACGGTCTAGGTCCAGAAGTGGATCTTACTGTTCATTGTAAGTCCGCAGATGACGATCTAGGAAAACAACTGATTCATTATGGCTCTACCTATGGGTTTCATTTCAGAGTTAACATTTTTGGGGGTACACAATTCTATTGCAGCTTTAAGTGGCCTGGGCAATTCCATTGGTTTGACATTTTCATACAAGCTAGAGATCACTGCAAGAATTGTCCGTGGTTGATCAAAGCTGACGGTCCACGCAGATTTAACAGTGAAACTGGTAATTATGATGATGTATATAAGTGGAACAAGCCCAGTAAATTTGTGTTGACGCATGGCTAGGAGAAGAAACTTCAATGTGGGACTATAATATCCAGTCATATGATGTGGTGTGTCTAAGCAGTAAAACATAGCTATTGCATAAGCTTTGGAGTTTTGCATTCATATTTGTTCAACTTTTATCTTTGACTGATAATAAAATGAGAAATAGTTTGGATACATTGTTTCAGTTTTCTAAGCCAGGTGAATGGGAAAGTTTTACTCATATTTGCCGTATTGTTAATGGAATGGCTCCCTTTATAATACGTGTTTTTTGTACTCTTTATTTCTATTGATCTAGTAAAATTCTATTGCGCTTTTATATATAAAAAAGAGAACCAGTCAGATCAGATTGCATGATATTGTTCTATCCTATTGATCCTTTTTCCCCCAAATAACTAGATAATACAACTATCATAAATTCATAAAGGATTGCTAAAAGTGTGATCCACTCAACTATCCTTTTCATAGGTCAGTTACGAATCAAAGTGAATTATAATTTGCACCCTTCTGGTTTAGGATTTCTCACGGTTTATTATTATTTTATTTGGGATAAAAAAAAAATCAAAGCATAAGAAAAGCAACACAAAAATTTATTTTTCGAAACAATTTTGAGGGGCTTGGAGTATAAAAAAAGGCTGGTCTAATATAAGCCCCTACAATTTCTGTTTCCTAGACATCAATCCACTAATTTTGAAATCTATATATAGTACCTAAATTCAAACTAAAACATATAAAAGGTCATAGTACTCCTACATATTTACATTGCTTGTCATATACTGCAAATAAGTCAACCTGACAATTTTCAAGCATGTCATTAGATCCCTCATTTCTAATTAATACTTCCTCATTTATAGCATATCAATGACTCTGTTTTTTTTTTTTTTTTTTTTTTGGTTGGCATTCCCTCTAATCCTTAAAATTTGGACCAATAAAAAAAATCCTAAATTTTTTACCAATAAAAAAATTCTTAAATTATTATCAATGCAATATAATGTACCTACAAATTTACCAATCTTGTATATATCCAATACGGGTAGTTAAACTATTTTCACAATATACCTATTAATGTGATGGCTTCAATATACCTACAATATGTATATATCCAATACAATATAATAGGTAAATTATTATCAATACAATATAATGTATCTACAAATTTACCTATATATCTTGTATATGCCCAATACAGGTAGGTAAATTATTTTCACAATACACCCTAATGTGTTGGCTTTAATATACCTACAATATACCCACAATAGGTAAATTATAAGTTATATTAGTATAATAGAAAATTATTAGGTAAATTATATCCAAAATGCGTTTATAAAAGTTAGGTATATTTTTTGAATAATAAGTAAATTCATACTAGGTACATTATTTTTTGTAAAAAAAGTAATAGGTACGTTATTTTTTCAATATAAAACAGTATGTATGCTATTATATTTATAAAACAATAATATAATACATAATTAATCACGTATACTTCTAAAAAAAAACATTTTTTTAATTAAATTAACCGATTAGGTATGTTAAATATGAATTTATTGTTAAATTTTAAAAAAGTTCAAAATTAATTCCTACATCCATAGGAGATCTTTCCAAATTCAAGTCATTAGTTACAATCCAATTAAAATTTGTTTCTATATTGGTTCCTACATTAATATACAAAATACAATAATGACTTAGTTGGGGGTATTTTAGGGATTAAAAAAAGTACAATAAATTCAATTTTGCTATTGATTAGGTAACTTGTTGAGTTGGATCATAGTCATTAGGTTTTATTTAAAAATAATAGGATTCTATTCAAACAAAAATAAAAAGATGGGTTGTAGTTGAGAAAAAATGACTTTGAAGGGGTTAACATCAATTCCATGTAATCCCTTCTCTGCTTTTTCATTAATTAATGTGGCATTCTATATCGCCACTGAAAAAGTTGCACCAACAATTGCTCATGTTGATAACAGAAGAAGAAAGAAGAATCGAGAAGCTTCATGATGATAGAGAGAAAACAGAAAAGAAGAAGAATTCAAGAAACTGATCTTTCTGTTATTGACCAATGACTTACACTTTACGCGCGATAGGTTTTTATATCACAAGTACATCAATAGCAGCCAAGTAATCGAGTTAACTAATCTAACCAACCTGAGACTAAACACATGATTTACTATAGCAGCCTAACAATACTCCCGCGTCAGCAAACTCATCATTAGGCAAACAGATTCAACTCTATCATCCCACATTTCCAACCTATAAATTGATAAACACCCTGTAAACAAAATGTATATCCTCCTTACAAGAACAAAACACAAAGATGAATCAATTGAGGGTGTTGCTAGTGACATTTTTGCTCGCGGCTATTGGTGTGGCTGCAATGCCTGCCACTCAGTTCAGATCTAGCGGCGGCATTCTTGACACACATATTCATATTACCAACGGTCTAGGTCCAGACGTAGATCTCAGCATTCATTGTAAGTCTGCAGATGATGATCTAGGAGAACATCTGATTCATTATGAAACTATCTATGGGTTTGATTTCAGAATTAAGATTTTTGGGGGCACACAATTCTTTTGTAGCTTTCAGTGGCCTGGCCAATTCCATTGGTTTGACATTTTCATACAAGATAGAGATAACTGCGAGAATTGTGCGTGGTTGATCAAAGCTGACGGTCCACGCAGATTTAACAGTGAAACTCGTAGTTATGATGATGTATATCAGTGGAACGAGTAAATTTGTGTCGACGCATAGCTAGGAGAAGAAACTTCAAACGTGGGACTATAATATCAAGTACTTATGTTGACGTGGGACTATAATATCAAGTACTTTAGACTTACCTACTCTTGTTAACCATTCGAAGTTCTTTACTTTTTATTAACCTTGCATATATTGATTATTTTGTTATAAGTAGAATAGTTTTAAATATATATATTCGGGGATTCGGGGCGGGTTTGAGAGGCATTCCCTTTACGGGAATAGGGACGGGGATTCCCTAAAAGTTCTAACTGCGGATAGAGGCGGGGATGGGTAGCGAGGAAGGGGATGGTATTGTGATACCCGGCTCCAAACCGGCCCGTTACCATCCCTAGATGGGAAGATAAGACAATGAGTAGAGATATCAGCACTCACAAAAAAAAAAAAAAATATTATGAGAGTATATTGGCCATTCCCATTACAACCACAACTCATCCCACCTTTTTCTTTCTTTTCTTAATAAAAGGATGCATTAAGAAAAATAAGTTCATATTGGTAAAAAGGAAAAAAGAAAAATAAGTGGATAGAAAACAAATAAAGACCCTCCGACTTCTCTATAATGAAACCTTTGTACTTATGTACAGTAGGGATGACTGCAAGATTTGGTACATAGATGGTCATCAAATCCGAGGGTCCATACATGTATAATAATAGAACCAGCCATTTTCATCAATGCCATCGGTGGAATGAAATAACCCACTTTCACTAGGCTCGCAGGGGGCAAAAGCCACCCAGACAGATATTGCAAGTCTTTTTTTTCTTTTTCTTTTTTGGGTCGAGAAAGATGATATAATTCCATAAAACCAAAAACCTCACCCAAAATGGCGAGATTATAGAATTACAAAATAAAGCAATCTAGTAAGGAAGCTCAAAGAAACAACTAATCTGTAGTATTACATGAACAAGAACAACAAGATTGTCCCAAATGGTGATACCGACAGATAAACTAAATTGAATTAAAAACAGCATTACACCCAATTGAAAGAAACAGCCGCAATAAACAACATAAAATTTGACCACCACAGATCCGCCACCATAACCGATACCACTCAAATCAGTCCAAAGCCAAGAGAACCGAAACCATGAAACAGGAAAAAGGTGGTGCAAGCACCAGAGCCGTAGCATTGCCATAACTCTACACACCTTCCAAGATTTACGCGAGAGATCGCGTTTTGGATTGGCCGTTGCATCCAAGAGATGCAACCAGGTCGAGAAGGAAGAGTGAGGGTCTGGGTGATGAACATAACCCGAGAGATCCCAACTCCAGCAGATTCAAGATCGTCGACGCACCTATAAGAGAACAGCAACCAATCGGAGGGCAGCCAAAGAAAAACTATAAGAGGAATGGAATGGTGGAGATTTGGGATTGCAAACAAGGTAGGAGGCATGAAGCCTCAGAAACGAGCAAGTGAAGCTCGAACACATCACCAGACTCAAACGACGAGAGATCTTCGGACCAACAAGATGGGGATTCCAAATGCTCCGAGAGAAAAACCTCGAAAGACTAGCAAGACACAGTAGAGAGGGAGGAGGAGGGGTCGGGACCTCCTCCCCGTCACTGAGATGGAGCGGCGTTGGATGTGGGTTTTCGCTAGTTGAGAGAGAAAGCGGCGCTTCCAAACCCTCGAGGAGAGGTAAACACATCAAGTCATGTAGTGTAGCGGCACTTTGACCAAGATAAAAATCACCCATTGAAATAAATTACTAACTCTCTTTATTCTAGGAATACCCAGAACAATGAGAGAATGCATGTAATTCTCAAATCCAGAGAGCAAGCACTTGTAGGGAGAAACTCAATTTCATTCAACGTATTCAAAATTTGTTTTACACCACCAAACTCAAACAACTATTAATAGACATTACATTGAACCAAATTTTTTCCTAGTTATTATAAATAATTATATCATGAACCTAGATAAACCTTTCAAACATGAACTGTAACAGACTAAGAGCATCTCCAATAGTAGTAGCAAATTAAACTCTTCAAATTAAAGTTTGTTGACCTAAGTGGCAATTTGAAAAAGTTTATTTGTTACTTGAATAATTTTTTAGTGCTTCTATTTTTAGCCACCTATCCTATTTTCTCACCCACCTTATCTTAAAAATTTTATAAACAAATTTACCCCTTTGTAAAATGACTTTTAAAGACTTAAAGAAAAAACCTCAACCCTAAAATAAAAACTCAATTTCATAAGAATTAAAAAAGAAAAAAAAATCGTTAATTAAACAAAGAGATGCCAAATAATGAATGAGAGAGGGAATTTTTGGGAGAATGTTCTATTTCTATATATTGTTCCTTTTTTTTTTTTAACAAGGAGTTCAAGAATTCCAAACTAAAATTGAGATGCTTTCAAAGCTTAGACACATGCATCGTTTGGTTCACGGAATGATTTCCCATGTCATTTTCCAAGGGATGGGAAATGGAAGATTCCTTTCCCACGTTTGGTAATGCTGGGAAAGTAATCGGGAGATAGCACTTTATTTCCTTTCCCATGTTTGTTTCGAGCAGGAATGGAAAACAAAGTTTGTATAAATTTTCAATTATACCCATATTAAATAAAATAAAAAAAGAATGCATTTAATGATATATTGTAATTCTAAATTGTTAATGGGGACAAAATGGTCATGAAAAATGTGTATTTGATGTTGGTTCTTTCCCCAAACTTTCCCATGAGGAGGGAAAACAAAACCCAGGTTAGGAGAATGGCTTCACTTTCCCTCCTACTTTCCCATGGGCTAGGCAACGATTTCTCATGCATCGACTTACCAAACATGGGAAAGTAATTGATTTCTCATCCCCAAGTTTCTTTTCTCATGAACCAAACAGGTAGTCTCTTTGATTGGTTTTTGTGAAGAAGACGGTGAACATTTTTCATCTTTTTCTATATTTCTTTAAAGGGAAATTCTATATGAACCCCATTATTTGCTTTTTGCACCCCACATTTTCTTTACACCCCACTGAATTTTAATAAATTTTAAAATTGCTTATTATACCCCATTTTTCTTCCTAAATTGCCCTCATGAACCGCATTCCCTAACATATTATGTAAACCCCATCCCATATCATACACCACCCATAGAAACCCCCTTCTCTTTCAGACACACATCATCTCATATCAAACCCCACCCCATCCCATATCAAGCCTCACCCCATCGAAAATTCCCTCCTGTTGCAGACACACCCCATCATATTTCAACAATCTTCATCGCACATCCCATCCAAACAAAGCCATCGCAGCAAACCCTATCCTTTTTGAAAACCCCAATCGCAGCAAACTCCAATGGAAAAGCCAGAAATGACTTACCTAGTTGATTAAGCCACATCGTAAACCCATCGCAGCAACCCAGCGAAAGTAACCCACCGAAACGACTTACCTGGTTGATTAAGCATAGGTTTGATTTCACTTTTGAAAAGCCAAAGTTTGATTTTAAATTTTGATTTCAACTTTGTGGGTGTATGGTTTGAACATGGTTTTACGAATCTGGATTTACCATAAAATTAATTTAAAGCTCAAGCAATTCAATTGCAGATAATCTTAGTCACCCTTGAATTAAAAGAAAAAGGAAAAGTATATACATCGATTATTGGCGTATGGCAGTTGAGAGGGGCCATATGTAAGATCCCACATCAACCAACGGAGAGGGGGTAATGTGCCTTATATGTGCACATCCGCATCCATCTAGCACGAGGCCTTTTGGGAGCTCACTGGCTTTGGAGTCGTAGGAACTCCGAAGTTAAGCGAGTTGGGAGCCAGAGCAATCCCAGGATGGGTGACCCACTGGGGAAATTGTTCGTGAGCTCCTAGAAACAAAATAGTGCGGGCAGAGAAGGGGGCCCAAAGCGGACAATATCGTGCTATGGCGAAGCCGATCCCGGGATGTGACAATTTGGTATCAGAGCCACTCTGCCGTGTGGTGCCGACGAGAACGTGGGGTGGATTGTAAGATCCCACATCAACCAATGGAGAGGGCGTAATGTGCCTTATATGTGCACATCCGCATCCATCTAGCACGAGGCCTTTTGGGAGCTCACTGGCTTCGGAGTCGTAGGAACTCTGAAGTTAAGCGAGTTGGGGGCCAGAGCAATCCCAGGATGGGTGACCCACTGGGAAGTTGCTCGTAAGCTCCCAGAAACAAAACCGTGCGGGCAGAGAGGGGGCCCCAAAGCGGATAATATCGTGCTAAGGCGGAGTCGATCCCGAGATGTGACACCATAGCTGGCGAGAAAAGGTCCTTTCCGCAGACGTTGTTAGTGGCTGTGTAGAGCTTGGTGTTTGGCTTTGCGGTTGTGAGAGAAAAAACGACTTGTGCGCAGTTAGGTGATGAATTGTGAAAGAAAGAAAGAAGGGCGTTTCTTGCTTACATGTTATATAGGCGGTTTGGCTTGATTGAATAACCAACCATATTAATCAATATTATTGTTTCCATTTCAGTCTTGATTAAATAATAAATTATCATTAAAAACTAAAAGACCCCAATGCATGCATATTTAATAAGCAGGGCATTAATTTCTAGTTTTGATTTTCCGATTTCGTTTGGGATTTTGGTTTTCTAAATCCAATCCAATCCCTCTGTCGTCCTTCCTCGTTTCCTTTCTTTCCATCTCCTCCTTAGACTCCTCCTGCTCTGTTGCATGCGTAAGTATCCTCACTAAAATATTTTACTTCTTCTGAATGTTTTGTTTGTATATCTCTTATTACTGCATCTTGATTGTCAATATTTTAAATTTAGCCGTATTTTAACCTCCTTTATTTGTCAGTCTTTAGTTCATAGAACTAGTCACAGAATAAATGTAATGAAAAAATCTAATCTCAAGTAAGCATTTCTTATTTATTTGGGCGGTTTTGTTTCATTTCTCTATTGCTTTAATTGGCCTCAATGTTCTTCTTCTTCTTCTAACAGACCTCGTAAGCTCTGTGAACTTTGAGATCAGCTCAGATGGATTATATAAGTTTAATTGATGACAGAAAAAGTTAGAAACCATGAATTACACATTTGAACTCATTTCTAATTAATTCATAATGTTAGCATCTCAATTGCTTATCTAATTGATTTATGAATTTAAAATCCATGCACAGGTTTTGCCGAGGGTTGAGGAGAATACAATTACCACAGCATATTATGGACTCGGTTTAAACATTTTTGTTGAAGTGATCATCTCCAAAACTGGTCATCTCCAATTGCAGCATTGAGATTATTAGTTTAAAAGAATTAGCCTCTGGTATTTTCATCTGTGCGAGTAATTGCTTGGCTCCTTGCTAATGCAGAACCTCATTGCTACTCAACTTGGAGTTCAGAGGATCACAGGCATTACCGTTTTCAACACAAGAGAGGAACAAACATACGACCCTTTCCATCAATGCCCCTTCTTAGACTCAAAAAGGGGTCTGTAACGGCAAACAGACCCAATGTTCGAAACTAATTTTCAGTTAAATATAAACAAAAACAGAAGGGAAGAGGAGTCGGTTAAAATTGCAGGGTTGTACATTGAAGTGCTGGTTCTATTACATTTATTCTAAACCAACATGTCAATTCCAATGTTCGAAACTAGGCAGTAGGCGGGCTGCACGCATGGGTCTAACGTCTAGAGGAGTAATTGGGGGCCCATCTCTTCTTTTGTTTTTTTTCATCAACATATAAATGCAATTTTCCTGCTCAAACCCTAACTCTAACAAGAGCCGTCTTCCAGCCCCTCTCTCTCGCTCAGACTTCTTCTTCAATCCTCATCTCTCTGTCTCTCGCTCATAGCACCATCGTGATCTCGTCCCTGACCTTGGAGATTCCAAAATGGCGAATTTTTTTTTTCTAGGCGCAGCGCCCGCCTAGACCGCCTAGACCGCCTAGCTCCTGCCTAGACCGCCTAGCGCCCGCCTAGACCGCCTAGCCCCCGCCTAGCCCCTGCCTAGCTCCCTTGTGTCCAAGGATTTAACTTTCAAAGAAGATTTCTGGGAACTGGAAAAGAAAGAGATGATGCTTACATTGTTCCCACAACCTTGTGAGACTCTGCGTGCCTTGAACGATACATGCCAATCCAAAATCTGAAATTTTTGGGTTCATGTTCTCATCCAAGAGAATGTTACTGACCTTCAAATCTCTATGTATTACCTTCAAACAGGAATCATGGTGGAGATAAAGAAGTCTATTTGCTTGAACTCAGCGGCAATGTGAAGTATATTATTGTCCATAGGCGTTTTCAGATGGAGAAGATCATCTGGTACGTCAGCATCTTTATTTTTTCTCAAGAAACCAACGTCACCTGATCTTGCTGCCTCATACAAGGAAGGATCCATGTCTATCAAGTAATGTTTATTCATATTCTAGTGGCCGCTATATGGAAGCATCTCTAAGTATGAGAATAGAAGGATCAAGATGACTTGTGATGACCTGTGAGATTATTCCAGTGCGAGAAACTCTTTTCGGATTCTTTGCTCTTGGTCATAAAAATATTGAATTCTTGTCTTCTCTAGGGTGTATCTTCTAGTAGTCTCACTGGACTGGATTGGACTTCAATTAAAATGGACAAGAGTCCTAGCCGTTGTTTGGTGAGCCACATACTGACTTGGACTCAACTCCAATCCAATCTAACAGTTCCTTGGTAGCTAGTCAAGTAAAGTATCAATCAAATAGTAACCTGTTAGCTAGACAAGCAAAGTATCCACCACATAATAAATAAAATCAATGACAGAAAATTGATTCCCTTGGTAAAGATAAATTTGCTGTTGTCGATTGCAAGGAAAGCACATACATACCATTCCCATGTTTATCAACGGAACAGCTCTAGCCATTCTTCGCACTCATTAGCATTGAACGAAGAGTATCAACCGGACATCTCAGAAGGTTTTCCATCTCTATCAATGAAACAGTTCCTGCTATTTTAACAACAAAACAATAAAAATAACATATATGCACCAAAACTTCTAATTGTAAAGGAATTTTGATCATGCGTCACGGGCCTACAAGTTCAAAGCTTAGTTGCTTGAACTGGAACAAGTTTATGAAAAACCATATAGCTAGTCCTGATTATGAGGGAATAGTGAGGGAATAGTAACAGGTTTGGGATGTAAATACTCGGAAAGTATGTGATGTTCCTTACACATTCTGATTTTTTGTGTGTGATTTGAATCTATGCGCTTATTCCCTCAACCTTCAATTTTTGTTGCTCATGCTTAAACTTTCCGACAGAGTGTCAAGGAACATGAAGAACATGAAAAACGTGCTTGGAGTGTTTTGATTTTTCATGCACAGAGCGCACAAGGCTTGTATCTCGTAGTGATGATTGTAAGGTAGTGTCAAAATCTTTAAAATCTTAAACCAAGAGTCTTGTATTATGCTTAGGTGATCTGAAATGTAATATGCAGTACCCGTTTTCTTTTGGAAAAGCAAAGAAATGTTATGCTGCACACTATATTCTGTTTCTTCTATTATTTATTAAGGAGTTATTTCCACTAACACCCCCCAAGGGGTAAAATGATATACTCACTATTTGCAAGTGACTATTCCTAGTGGGTATAGTCGAGATGTTGTTAACTATGCTACTAAGTTTTTTGTATGCTTGACTTAAGGCTGGCTGGTTTAGGCTACCAGAATACGTGATATACTCTTGTATCTAGTTTATGCAGTTATATGCAAGTTTGCATATACAGGATGCTAAATTGATGCGTTATGGGTGTAGCATCAATAACTCAGTTATCGTATTTTAGCTGGGAGAAAATAAATATGTTAATTTTGCAAGAAAAAATTAATGGATTCAGAGAAATATTGATATGTCCTTGTGTACTTTTGACGTTACATATTGGTTGTCGAATTGTTTAGTATGGTTTAGGAATGCCAATAATTGTGGTGTACGCTTGAGTTAAGGTTTGGCTAACAATACTTAAATATTAGATGCCCCATATTTTGGCTGCGCTCACAGTAATTACCACCTACCTCATCTGTAATTTAAGCGGACTATTTAAAATGATGCGTGTCATTTCAGCTTTTTTGGTGCTCAAGGAAGGTTCATTGAAGACTAACTATGCTGTCCTCTATTCTCTGTATAACAAGCAAGTAAAAGTTTGGTGCACAAGGCAGGAAAGGAAACTAGCTAGTGTTCTTGACATTGCACGTGAAAGCTAACATTTGTTGCTTTTAAGTATAATCCTTTATCTATAGCAACTGCATTGCGGTATAATCCTTTTAAGTATAATCCTATTTCTGGTACCCCTATGAACTTCAATCCATTTCATTGGCCACTTCTCCAGTATGGATTTGACCCTTTCCAAAGAAAAACTTGTGGTGACAACTCAGCAGTAACTCGAATTACAAATGTTCCGGATGATGGATCATTTGCAGATTTCCACGAATCCAAGAAGTGTCTCTCTCCAGTTTTGGGGTTCAATCCTATCATCAATTAAAAATTATCATTAAGTGCTTGCACTTGGCATTCCTATACTTATCTATCAACACATTTATTGATGTTAGTTATGTTACTTATTTAGTTCTTCCTAATTTCTGTAAAGATAATCCTGATATGTGCACTATTATTCTTCTGTCGTTACCCTGGTTTTACTATTTAGAAATTCCAACTTCCCCGTATAGGTTGAGCACAAAGACTGCATATCTATGCTGCAATTGTACATGTCAAGAGGTGTAGCCAGTTGCTAAATCTCCTAGACATAAATCCAACTGGCTTTGATTAATTGTTCTCTCTCTCTCTCTCTCTCTCTCTCTCTCCTGTTGCTTTTTCCCTTTTTCATTCTAATGTTTCTTTTATCCCAGAACTACTATCCAAATTTGATTTTGATTTATTGTTTGCTTTATAATGCAATTATTTATCTATTCTCACACATTTGCAACAATCATGCACACAGCAGAAAGAGTTGATTTTACTTGGAGAGAAGGTTGTTCTTGCAACTCTTGCTTTTGATCTTAATGCAAACCATCCATATAAACCGCTGGTTGAGGCAATAAAAAAATTCAAAGTAGCCCAAAATGCCCTTTCTCAAGTTGCATGGAATTTTGTTAATGACGGGTATGGTTCTCTTAGTTCATATATCGTGCTTGTTCTTCTTGGCCTTTTTTTAGTTTCTTCTTGAACTTGGAATGTGGCATGCAGACTTATTATGCATTTGTCTTGATTTGAAAATGGTTGATGTCATCACTGTCATATGATATTTTGCAATACCATTTAAGTTTTAGTTCAGTGAAATATTATACAGGTTCTGCATTATAGTTTTGCTCAAACTACATTGCAGTTTTGGTAATTACAATTGGATTTTTGCTCTTTCCTTGGCCTTCAACCTAACCAATTTGAAGAGTAGAGGCTTACCTAGACGAGGAATTGGGTGGGCAAGAGAAGAGTAGAACTACCCAAGAGCAAAGGAACTCAAAATTGAACTTTTGGAAACAGCATTGCAGTTTTCATTTAATTACAATTTGATTTTTGTTCTTTTCTTAGCCTTCAACCTTACCAATTTGAAGAGTAGATGCTATTCACATGAGGAATTGGGTGGGCAAGAGAAGAGTAGAACTATCCAAGAGCAAGGGAACTCAAAATTGGACTTTTGGAAACTGCATTGCCTAACATGTCTTGAATAAATAAATAAAATATTGTTTTGTTTTGTTTAACTCTAGAGATGAACATTTTTGCCCAAACTCAGCATTTCAGTTTCCATTTTTGTATTGCCATTTCCGTTTATGCATTGTAGTTTCCTTTTTTGTATTGCAGTTTCCGTTTATGCATTGCAGTTTCCGCTTTTACATTGCAATTTCCGTTTATGCATTGCAGTTTCCATTTTAGTAATTTCATCTTGGTTCCTCCATTTTGCTTCAATAAAATTATTATGTTTTTTTTTTTGTAGCTTGTTTCGTTTTTTTTTTATATTTTATTTTATAAACATAATTGATATCTACATTGTATTTTTGTTGCAGTTTCTATTTTTATTTGCAGTTTTTGTGTGAATAAGTGTTGCAATGATTTTTTTTTTTTTTTAAACCGGTGATTGTTTATATAAATATTGTATAATTGAATAAATATTACAAAATCAAGTTTGGTGTAGCGGTTTGTGAGTGAGCTTTCCTCCTTTGAGGGTCAAGGTTCGAATTCCTTCAATGACAAAAAATACCCTTTTTAAAAGGTGAATAAAAGGCAATAGAGTTGGTCCCCTGCAGATGGTGGCAAGTGGCCGGCAGTGGTGGAATTTCAGGGGTGGAATTTCGGCAATGGTGGCCAACAGCGAGAGTCTGGTGGTGGTGGTTGGCTAGATATGGACATGTGACATAGTATGCTTGCCTTAGAAGGAGTGGCAGCAGTGGTTGCTGGGGACAATGGTGGCCAGCGGCGGGAGTTCGGTGGTGGTGGTTGGCTAGATATGGACATGTGGCATAATATGCTTGCCTTAGAAGGAGTAGCATTGTGTGTAATTTTGATATTTTTTTAATGATATTTTTGTAAAATTAGGTACTACATTTTGGTCTTTGACCTTATGCTAATTAGATGAAATTGTATTCCTATCTTCCAAATTAGTAAACTATATTGTGTTTTAAAACTAAAACTCCCGGCAAATGACCCACTAGTGTAGTGGCTTGGAGTATTTATCGCCATCTAAACTTATCAATTTTTCCGAAAACCTATTTTCTGGGTTTTCTTCATAGATGGTGATGTTTTCTCTGTTTGCTTCGCTGTATTCCTATCTTCCAAAAAATAACATTCTCTCTCTCAATCAATCTTATCACTGCTGCTTCTGCTATCCATTTTACTGTGAATTCCTCAGAAACAAAGAGACCCATCTTCTTCACTTCAACGTTTAGACAAATTCCAACCTTCTCGAGTTTGGCGTCGACGAGGACGAGCTCGTCGGCGAGGTCCTGGGTGAGGATTGGTCTGGGCGATGGCCATAACCACGTTGCCGATGCTGATGACAGAGAACTTGGTGTAGCGCTTGGTGGTGGAGGGAGAGGCGGCGCCGGAGATGGGCTTGAAGAAATGAAATTTAATTCGAGGCTGAAGAGATGGGGTTAGTTCAAGGCTGCTGGGGCTAGTGAGCCTGAAGTGATTTAAAATTTAATTATTTTAAACTTAAAAAAATTGGCAGTGAGTCATGTGCCTATCATGTGATATTTAGACAGAAAATTGGACAAAATTGCATGAAAATTAACGGTAAGGGCTAAATTTGATCATTTAAAATAATATGAAGGTTAAATTGACTGAAAAAATAATTCATTGTGGAGATTTCGACAATGAATATAATTCAAGGAGGTATTCGGCAGTTTACCCTATAAAGAAATATAAATGTGGTAAATATTTCTTATTACGAAAGAGTTGGCAGTGATGTATCGGTCTTATCATCTCACAGTCCCACAGTATAAATTGATAAGCAAGTCTTGTTACGTTCCCAAGTTCGAATCCGTCTTCTTCATTGACAAAAGAAATATGAATCCATTGTTGCTGCTGTTCATGTTTTTGCTCACTGCTAATTGTGAGGCTGCATGGCGTTCTACACATGTTCAAATCACTAACAATCTGGACCCAAATACCACAGATCTGACCATTCATTGCAAGTCCGCGGACGACGATCTAGGAGTTCATGTACTTCACCATCAAGAATTCTACAGGTGGGATTTCAAGATAAACTTGTTCGGGGGCACACAGTTCTGGTGCAGCTTTCAATGGCTTAACCAGTTTCATTGGCTTGACGTTTTCATAGAAGAGACATTTAATTGCAGGGACTGTAAATGGATTATCAGCAATGACGGTCCAAGCTTGTACAACAAGATTACCAAAGTTTATGATCATAAGAAATGGAACGACGAGAAGAAACGCACATAACATTTGGGAAAAAAAAATTTAATCTTCCATTCCATGGAGCTATCTTATCATGTTATTGTGGATGATGTACGTGGTTGATCTTAACCGCTATGCTATCAAATGCAGATTCACACAAAGCTGTTTGCTTAGATTTTATTATGAAATAATAAAAATTTGCAATTCATGTTTTTCAATGTATTGATGTTTTTTTTTCCTTTTTTTATTGCATTTGATAATTTTTATTACTCGGTCGTATTAATTCACGTGTTATAAAATAAATGATAATCTTACCATTTTTTCCTCATAATGTATGCTTGAGGCATGTGAAAAGTCAACATAGTCTCCATACAATGCACTTGTTGACAACTATATATCTCCTTCATGGATTTCCTTAATTGGTTAATCCCTTTATTAGTCTCTCCTTTTTTTCGTTTTTATTTATTTTTTTAATAAAAAAAGCAATAGTAATTATTGATGAAACATATCAAAATGCGAAGTGCTACTTCGGCATAACCAAGTAACGGAATATACAATTTGCAAGTTACTTTACCAATTAAAACTAATATTAAATTACGGAGATTTGATTGAGACAATTAGGATTATGAGGATGGAAATAGAATGAACAGAAAATATATAACATAATTAAGAAAGGAAAAGGATGAATGTTGCAATATATTTTGGGACAGCATTCACGGTATTTATTATTGATGGGGCATATTTCTAATTTGTATTAGATGCATGCAAGCAAAATTGAGATGCTTTCAAAGCTTAGACACAGGCATTTAGTCTCTTTGATTGGTTTTTGGGAAGAAGACGGTGAGATGCATGAATGCGCCAAAACAAAGTCATCATCTTGGTCGTCGTCCATGTTGCTCAGCCTTTCACTCTTTGCTTTCTATCGTGCTGGAATAAGAGGGATGAGCATGCTTCTTCTTCCTTACGGTTCCAAAGATTTTTCAACAGAAATTTTGTCTATTTGGGCCAAAATTTGAGGATGTTGAATCGCCTAGCAAGCGGCGCTGAAAGTCTTCCTCGGCCTCCGAGTTGGACGAGCTCGAAGGAGTAGTAGATGGCGGAGCTGCGCTTCATAGAGGAGGTGCGGGTGGCTGGATTGAGGGGGGGATGGGTGGGAGAGCTGGGAGAAGAAGGGGGACGGAGAGAAAGGGAGGTTTTTTTTTAATAATTAAAATATCTTTTTAATCTTATTTTATTATATTATATAATTTATTTATTAATTTTTTGAAGGAATTGGTGGGTCTTATAATGGACACATCATCAGTCAACGTTCGACCAAATCATCAACTTAATAGAATGCTTAAATTGGTCAGATTTGAAAACCATGGAGTGTAAATTGATGAAATTGAAACTCGGTAGTTCATATTGAAAATGACCCCAAACCTTGAGAGAGTCTTTTGACATTAGTCCTTAATATAACAAATGGTATAGGTTCAAAACTGGATCTTACCATTCATTATAAGTCCGGAGACGATGATCCAGGAGCCATCTTATTCATTTTGGATCTTCTTATGGGTTTGGTTTCAACATTATGGTTTTTGGGGGCACACAATTCGTTTGTAGCTTTCAGTGGCCAGGGCAGTTCCATTGGTTTGACATTTTTATACAAAATAGAGATGAATGCAAGGAATGTCTATGGTTGATCAAACCTGATGGTCCACGCAGGTTTAATAGTGAAACCGGCAGTTATGATCAAGGATGAAAATATCAGCGATACAGATATTATCGGGCCTTCAATTTACGAATATTTCGGGGGATATATCGATGTCGTATTCGGTGTATGAGGAAAATGACCAAAAAGACAAATATTAGCTTAAAAATACGGAATTTTGAAGTGAAACTTTCATAGATATTAAGCACACTATCAATGAATGTATTGAGCAAATAAAATTCAAAATATACTAACTTAAGATATGCATATGATGAAATGTACGTGTATATAATGCACAATGAAAATCTGAAAATAAATACAAACACAACAAAAAATACAAACACAACAAAGACAACATTGTTCAAATATAACCAAACCCAACCCATTAATACAACACCCAACATTATATTACAAGAGTCAGACTAAATGATAAAGGAAATGAGAGATAGAAGATTAGGTGAAAAATAAATTCAAACACACAAGATACCGAGCAACCAGATAGACAGATAGACGAGAGGAAGAGCCAAAGATAGCCGAAACGACTGAGAAAAGAAGAAAGGAGAAGCTACTAATTAAGTTTTTGAGCTTGGTTTTTGACATTGAGTCAGTGGTTGGGACCTATAATTACTTTCAAAACTAAAGACAAATTTCTAGGTTGTTTGTCTGGTATTGGGAAATATCGGTAAATATCGAGGATATGGGTTATCGGGGATATATCGCCGATAAGGGGGAAGAAATTAACTTACCCCCTTGTATCTGTATGTATCAACACCTAAACAAAAAGATATATCGGCAAATATATCGGGATATCAGCCTATATTTTCATCCATGGTTATGATGATGTTTATCAGTGGAACAAGCCCCAGAAAAATGTGTTGCCAGTGCCACATAACTAGAAGAAAAAATTTCAATGGGCTATAATATCACGTGATTATTTTTATGTGGTGGTAAGTCAACAATAAAACATAGCTATTTTGTTCAGCTTTATATTTTTAACTAATAAAATGAGATATTTTATTTCCGTACTTTCGAAATGGCCTGATGATATTGTTCTATCCTATTGAAAAAAAATTCCTTAAATAACTAGATAATACAACTATGGAAAATTTATAAAGGGCTGCTAAAAGGGTCACCTACTCTACTGTCTTTGTTTAGAGGTTAATTATTGGGTAGAACATAAATAATTTTATTTGAGGGAAATTCTTTAGGGTCAACTATAATTATTTTTTTAACGATCCGAATCATCTATATTTTAAGTCTACATTCATAAATCATCTTTGCAAAAAATTACATAAATTGGAAACTGTTTCTACATCTAATTGTGTTCTACAAAATCAATGAACACGGTGCTCTAAGAAAGTACTAAAATTTCAATAATTTAATTGAGTGGTCAAATGATATCGGATTCAAATGATTTTTTGTAGAGATGATCTTTGAATGAATTTATCTACCAAATAGATTGTTTGGATGAGTGAAATACTATACGGAATGAGCCTTACAGGGGTGTCCCTCAACTGAAACTATAGGCGTGAAACAATTCGGTTGATGCCATCTTTCTAAAATTAGCAAAAACAGCCCTTAAATTACAAGTTCACTGTCATGTGTGGTATTAAATCGAAAAAAGGCCTCTCTTTTTATTTTATAAAATAAAAAAAACAAAAAAAAAACTTACAATAGTAGATTAATGCAGCGGGAAACATTTTTCATTTTTTTCTATCTGTAGAGGGATAAGGTTTTCTTTAGAAAATGTCATTGTACATTTAATGAAAAAAATGTGTGGCTATAAGGAAGAGCTTATCATACATTGGCCGGACAAAATTTATGAATTCTACCTCAATAATATTTTAGAAAAACAAATATTATATATAGTAAAACTAACCTAGAAAAAAAAAAACATTTATGGTAACAACAAAATTTATGCAATAATTACCATATAAAGAAATATAAATGTGGTAAATATTTCTTATTGAGAATGAGTTGGCAGTGATGTAAAGGTCTTATCATCCCAGAGTCCCACAGTACAATTTGATAGGCAAGTCTTCTCACGTTCCCAAGTTCGAATCCGTCTTCCTCATTGACGAAAGAAATATGAATCCATTGTTGTTGCTGTTCATGTTTTTGCTCACTGCTAATTGTGAGGCTGCATGGCGTTCTACACATGTTCAAATCACTAACAATCTGGACCCAAACACCACAGATCTGACCATTCATTGTAAGTCCGCAGACGACGATCTAGGAGTTCATGTACTTCACTATCAAGAATTCTACGGGTGGGATTTCAAGATAAAATTTTTCGGGGGCACACAGTTCTGGTGCAGCTTTCAATGGCCTAACCAGTTTCATTGGCTTGACGTTTTCATAGAAGAGACATTTAATTGCAGGGACTGTAAATGGATTATCAGCAATGACGGTCCAAGCTTGTACAACAAGATTACCAAAGTTTATGATCATAAGAAATGGAACGACCAGAAGAAACGCACATAACGTTTGGGAAAAAAATTTAATCTTCCATTCCATGGAGCTATCTTATCATGTTATTGTGGATGATGTACGTGGTTGATCTTAACCGCTATGCTATCAAATGCAGATTCACACAAAGCTGTTTGCTTAGATTTTATTATGAAATAATAAAAATTTGCAATTCAAGTTTTTCAATGTATTGATATTTTTTTTCCTTTTTTTTTAATTACATTTGATATTTTTTTAATACTCGGTCATAATAATTCACGTGTTATAAAATAAATGGTAATCTTACAATTTTTTTTCCCCATAATGTATGCATGAGGCATGTGAAAAGTCAACATAGTCTCCATAAAATGCACTTGTTGACAACTATATCTCCTTCATGGATTTCCATAATTGGTTAATCCCATTATTAGTTCATTGTAAATTCAAAGGTGACGATCTTGACGTTCTCTAACTTCAGCTTGGTATGGCCATCCCGGATTGAATGGTTCGATATTTAAACACTCGAGGGATGAGTGCAAGTTATGTACGTGGCTGGCTGGCCTGGTCACCCCTGATTGTCCATGTAAAGTATGATCCATGCTATAAGTGGAACAAGAAAATTTAGGTGATCATATATGGTTGATGGCTCAAATGGTGCTCTAAGTTGTGTTTCTAGTTGTCCATCCATGAAGTAATGCTCCTTTTGGTCTGAGTCAGCTATGTTTTTTTCCTTTTAAGGATGGGCATAAAATTACCGTTTTACCTTGTTCATATACAATATACAATTTGTGTGGCATCCCTCATATAACCTAGACAGAGTAAAATTTGTTAATATATTCCTTACTATAATTAATTTATTTTTGCACCAAGGTCATGTGTTTGATTCCTCATTCTGTAATATATTATTTGTATTTGAAGGAAAAAAAAAAATTGGAATGATGCAGGACAAAACATTTATAGTATTCCACAACCCCAAAAAAATAAAATAAAAAATCAATTACAGATAACCTATTAAAGAAAAAGGATGAATGTGGCAATATATTTCTTACCAAAAATAACTTTGGCATGATGTGACACCCATACCTGAATATCATATACTGGACAATATTCATGGTATTTTATTGTTGATGGGGCATATTCTAATACGTATTAGGTAGATACTTCTATGTGTGAATCTCTCCAAAGCAGTCTTGGCCTATAAATTGTTGGGCATCCCACATACCCAATGTGTCTCAACATACAAAATACATACAAAGATGGACAAATTAATCATTTTGTTACTGATTTTTGCACTCATTAGTACCATTTGTGAGGGTAAATTTTGGGGTATAACGCATGTTAAAATTATCAATGGTTTGGAACCACCGGCAGATGTTACCGTTCATTGTAAATCCAAAGACGATGATCTTGGTGCTCGTCAACTTCAGTACAATGCTAGCTTTCAGTTTCAGTTTAGGCCCAACTTTTGGGGAAGTACACAATTCTACTGCAGCTTTGTGTGGCCAAAACAAATTCAATGGTTCGACATTTTCAAACACAGCAGGGATGATTGCAAGTTTTGTACGTGGATTGTCAAAACTGGAGGTCCATGTATGTACAATTATACCTCTGAGAGCTTTGATCAATGTCATCCCTGGAACAAGAAAATTTGACGTGCATATTACAGCTTGATCAAGGGTTGCTCTAAGTTGTGTTCTAGCTTTCCATTCATGAATAAATGTTTTCTTTTGACTTCTCTTTTTCTCTTGTTTTTTCCTGAGTGCGTGACATCTTAGATATATCCATTAGGATTTGGAAGTGAGTGAAGTTTATGTTGATTAATCTATATCTATATATATAAAGCAAAAGGCAGAGAATGGTGAAACATTCAAAATACCAGAAAATGCCATTTGTTAATTCAAACATTAAGAATTGAAATTATTAATTAAATGAGGATAATATCGTAAATTCACATTTTTTAATATTAAAAAAATTAAAATTAAAAACAAAATAAGATAATAGGTCCTACTTTTATAGAACATAACTACCCTTTTATTTTTTCTTAATTCTAAAAATAAAAATAAAAAAGAAAAAGAAAACCAATTGGCACATGCTTGAGCACGTGTCAAGGGGCTAGTATATATAAAGCAAAAGACAGAGAATGGTAAAACATTCAAAATGTCAGAAAATGCCCTTGGTTAATTCAAACATTAAGAATTGAAAATTAAATGAGGATAATATGGTAAATTCAATTTTTTTAAAAATTAAAAACAAAATCAGATAATAGGTCCAACTTTTTTGAAACATAACTACCCATGTTATCTTTTTTCAATTCTAAAAATAAAATAAATAAGAACGGTGGCAGCAACGAGGATGGTGATGGTCATTTCGAAGTTAACATGGCAGTGGCAACGATATAAAAATTGAAAATGAAAAGAAATATATACAATCTTATTTTTGTTAGAAAGAAGGAGATTGATTCATTAATCATGAAAAAGAAACATCAGCAGCCAAACGAGTACCATCCCACCTAATCTTCAACTTTGGTACCATTGTTGTCCTTGTTGCAGTCACCCAACCCACCGCCAGTACCAAGCAGCATATATTGTGGATTTAGCAACGAGGAAGATGTGCGGGTTGGGTCCAAAGCCCTCCATCTTTCTTGTTCGAGTTTTCATAGTTGATGATCTTATAAGTCCAAAGCTGAGACTCAGATCTGGTTTTTCGTACTAGTTTATTAATCATTATGTCTATTAAGATTTTTTCTAATCATGAAGTTTATTTGGGTTGGTGAATCTGTAGTATTGCTCTTTCTTCTTTGCACTCCAAAAGATACAGAGAAGATATGTCATGGCTCGAGACATCGTGAAAAAAAAATAAGGAAAAAAACTGATGTTAGGGATTGCATAGATGAGTATATATCCCTTGCATCGGATTTTTTTTTTTATTTTTTTATTTTTTTAATGTAAGGTCAAATCTGATGGTGTACAAAAAACTGGAGTTCGTTTTTCCTAAATTTTTTCGTAAAAGTTGTGCGATGATGGTGACAGTACTACGAAAGGAGGTTAGGCCTTCTCCAATCCATTTGGTCTTAAACTCAAATTTTCTACTCCTAAAAAGTAATTATTTGAGTTTTTCCAAGACTCAAACTGTTTTTTCCCCCAACTCTTCAAACTCAAATTTTAACTCTGCAACTTTATTAAACTATTTAAGAGTAATTCTGATTTTTTTTTTTATAAAAAATGGACAACTTTTTAAATAACTTCATAATTTAATTTTTTAAACAATTTGACCTAAACAAGATTGAAATTCCACAAATATAATTTTATTCCAAAAGAAACGCACAATACTTCAAATTCATCATACGTGAATTAATATGGATTAAATTAATTTAAAATATTATTTTCATTGTTGGATCTTCTTTTTTTATCTTTAAAATAACTTGAATTTAATATGGATAGTTGATTTGAGTTACTATTAGAATTATAAATAAAATAAAAAGATTATGTTTGAATTGTTGCCGTTATATTCCAACGGCAACATCACCAGCGCTTACCACGTGGCAAGACAATAGTTACAGCACAGCAGCAGCGGCGGGGCCCACAGATTCTTGCTTGCACATGGGCTGTGTCAACCTTGAGTGGGTTCCACCAAAAAGTTTTCCAGTCCAGACAATAGTTGAACTGGTATTTGGCCCCAAGTTTGAATTTTCCCAAATTTTGACATCTTACTTTTCTTGGGTTGAAAAAAGAATTAAGCTATAATTTGAGATTATTTGGGTTTGACCTCATGGGTTGGAGATGGCCTTATAAAAGAGTTGTAGAGCGGCAATGGAGGGTGTTCTTAGGTCGTGGCTGCATTAAATGGATGAACGATGTCTATTGAAGATATAAACATATAAAAGTTATATAAATTAATACAAATTAATCAAATAAAATAAGATAAAATAAAATGAAGGATGTGGCAATGACTTGGATTGCTAGAGTTGGTATATATCTCCTCTAACAACTATCCATATTTATCGAGTGGCAAATATGGTAGCTAACAATTTTGCTGATCTTGGCCATCCATATATGAACATTCATGTATTCTGTAATTTTACATATTATGTTCTTTTCAGATTAAAATTTCACTTGTATACAAGCATTTATAGTATATGAAATTTCCAAAGAGAATTCCCTTTGTAATTGACATTCATTTATTAAAAAAAGAAAAAAAAAGTATTTATAGTATTCTACAACAAAAATAGAAATCTTGTCAATGAAAAGAAAATATATAACCTAGGAAAGAAAAAGGATGAATAGTATAACTTGGACAAGTTTCATATTCTAACGAATATTACGTATGTGTGGACGTCTCCGGAACACTCTTGCCCTATAAATTTCTACGCATCCCACACACTAAATGTGTCTCAACATACAAAAACACAAGCAAAGATGGAGCGATGGATCATCATCATATCGTTGATTTTTGCACTGATTACCATGTGTGAGGGTACTATTTGTGGAATTATCAATGGCTTGGTTCCAAAGGCGGATGTTCTCGTTCATTGTAAATCCGAACAAGACGATCTTGGCGTTCACCTAATTCACTACAATGCTACCTATGAGTTTGAATTCAAGCCCAACATTTGGGGAACTACACAATTCTATTGCAGCTTTACGTGGCCATCCCGAATTGAATGGTTCGACATTTACAAACACCAGAGGGATGAACTGTTGTATTGTTTGTGGATGGTCAAGCCTGATGGTCCATGTAGGTACAATCGTTTCAGCAAGAGCTTTGCTGATTGCTATAAATGGAACAACAAAATTTGATGTGCGTATACGGCTGATGGTTGTTACAGTCTTGTCAAGGATTCCCCTAAGTTGTGTTCTAGTTATGCATCCACAAATTAATGTTCTTTTTTGGGATGAGTTCATGAATTAATGTTTTTTTTTATAAGATTCGAAAGGATCTAAAAGTGAGTGAAGTTCATTAATAAGAAATAAAAATGCAAGGGGCTGGCTAGTGAGTTATACCTCAGTTGGTTGAGTTTTTCCACCTCTATCAATGTGGACAAAGATTCAAAACTCCTTTATGTTGATTGTTTGTCCAAAAATGATCATTTCAAAAAACATAACAAAATGCAAATGACAACATAAACCTCACTGAATGTATGTGCAATCTAATCTCAAAAGCAAACTTTGTCATTTGTAGAATTTTTTTATATATAAAATAATCAATCTTTGAACGAAAAATTAACGGAAAGGAATTTTGTGAGAAAAATTTAAAACCTTAGAGGGTGTTTGTGTAATTTCAAAAACTTCATGGAGTTTTGTAATAACACCGAAAACCTCAGAGGGTGTTACTATAAATAATTCTTTTTTAAAAAACAATATCCATTGAGAAAGAGATGGCAATTTTCCCTGCTGGTAAGGGTACCCTTACCAGTGAAGACCCGTCTTCGTGGGGCTTCGACCCTAATTGGTTGGGTATGAAGGATAAAAAACAGGTATGGGGATGGGGATGGGTTCGGGGAATTTTTCATGTATGGTATTCGGGAAGGGGCGGGGTTGGTATTCTAATCCCCAACCCGAACCCACCTCGTTTAAATTTTATATATATATGGTGATGCTACCTCTATAATGATGATCATGTCTTGGACATGTAGTTTTGACATGTATTAATATTTAATTTTTATTTAATAACAATTGAATTGATACATATCTTGTGTTCATAGTATTTTTTTTTTCGTTTAACAAAGTAGTTTTTTATTGATTTTTTTTTCATAATGGGGCGGGTTGGGGAACCCATTCCCCAATGGAAGTGGAGATAGAGAATCCCCAATTTGAATATTACAGGTATGAAGGCAGGAATGGAGAACGGAGACGGGAATGAAAATGACATACCCACCTCAAATTCAATCCATTATCATCCCTATAAGAAAACCACCAGTAGGCCTCACGTGGCCATTAGCCCCCCAAATATACAGTATTATCAATTCAATTTGCTTTAACACTGTAAAAATATATTTATTATATTTAAAAAAAGAGAGAAGTTTTTTTCTTCTAGTCCCACCCCTAATTGGGAACTTATTCAAGGCTTCCATACATAGTGGCAACCTATGTACACACTATATTTTTCATTTTTGATAAATAATATTTGGATATAAAGCATATCACTCACCAATGAAAAAAGAAAATAATGAAATATGAAATATTTATGATTAAATTTAATCTAATCAAACATATTTAACATAAATGTAAAATATAAATGAAATTCTAGATAAAATTATTTTGATTATATAAAATACAAACATAACTCCATCAAATGACTTAAAATGTTCTTGGGAGGAGTCGTGGGGTATTCTTTTTCCTTGACCAGATTTATTTGCTTTGGTTGGTTTTTATGGCAAGAAGTTAAGGAGGCCACTCTGTGGCTCCTCTTACTGTTGATTATTTTTAAGTGTACTTCGTGTTTGCTAGTTGCTAATGAAGTTATTCCATTGTATAAAAATTACTTAAAATATTCATAACATTTTCAATTACAATTACCTACACAAGCAAAATAAATATGAAATTTACTAGATTGAATTGTACTGGATTGATGAGATTCTCACAAGCAAATGCATCATTTAATCCAATTATGTCATTTTAGAAATTAGGGATCAATCCAGTCCGCCAAATCATTAAAACCAATTAAAATTAAATTGGATTGGATTGGATCAATCGGTTTGAACAATTGAATTGGATCTTGCACCCCGTAATATTGGAAATGACGTGGGACTAATTATTTAGTGTTCTTCTATTCTCCAAGATATTTGTGTATCTCCTCTCACAGTTATCCATTTTATCGAGCGGCAAACATGTTAGCTGCCAATTTAGCTGATCTTGACCATCAATATATAATCATTCATGTATTTTGTAATTTTTATTACGTAATATTTCATGTGGCTTTTACTGTTTATTTCTCACTTTTATAGAATATTTTATGTTTTTGAGATTGATTATTGTGCTTAGATGACAAAACCCTCCTAACCCCATAATATTCTTAAAACCACACCCTAGGCCCCCTCTCCTAAAAACCCTTCTAGAGTCGTTTTCATTTTGAGGGGGAGGAAGCCACTGTTCTTCCTCCCCTCTCCCCTTTCCCCTCTTCTCTTCCTCTCTCTCTTCTTCCCTCATTTTCAGAGACAAAAGGTTTTCCCTATTTGTCTTCGTTTTGTTATGATTTTCCTCCAACCATAACAGGCGGCTGTGTCTCGGCCTCAAATCTCCACCACCATCCTTTTTGTGGTTTTTTTAAGTCACAGAGACTCTTGGGTTCTCTGTGTAGTTTTCACCTCTCTTTTTGTGAAAGCTTTTCACCTCTCCTTTTGTGAGAGATGTAAACCTCTCCTTCGTGAGAGCTTTTCATCTCTCCTTCATGAGAGCTTTTCGTCTCTCATTTGTAAGAGCTTTTCATCTCTCTTTTGTGAGAGTTTTATTTGTAGTGTTATGGCTTGGTTTTTTCAAACTTCATCTCTTTGTGGGTCCAAAGCCCTCCATCTTTCTTGTTCGAGTTTTCATAGTTGATGATCTTATAAGTCCACAGCTGAGACTCAAATCTGGTTTTTCGTAGTTTCATGAAGTATTATGTCTATTGAAATTTTTTTTTTATCATGAAGTTTATTTGGGTTAGTGAATCTGTATTATTGCACTTTCTTCTTTGCACTCCAAAAGACAGAGAAGATATGTCATGGCTCGAGACATTGTGAAAAAAAAAATATTTTGAGGAAAAAAACTAATGTTAGGGAATACATAGATGAATATATCCCTTGCATCGAATTTTTTTTTTTCATATGTAAGGTTAAATCTGATGGTGTTCAAAAAACTGGAGTTTGTTTTTCCTAAATTTTTCTGTAAAAGTTGTGCGATGATGGTGAGTCGTGGCTGCGTTCAATGGATGAAAGATATCTATTGAAGATATAAACGTATAAAAGTTATATAAATGAATACAAATTAACCGAATAAAATAAGATAAAATAAAATAGAAGATGTGGCACGTAACTTGGATTGCCAGGTCATATGCCATGTCAGTTGTTAACACAAAATTAAGAGTTAGTGCCCGTAGCATCAGTATTTAGCGTTCTTCTATTGTCCAAGATATTTGGTATCTCCTCTCACAACACAACTATCCATATTTATCGAGTGGCAAATATGGTAGCTAACAATTTAGCTAATATCATGGCCATCCATATATAAACATTCATGCATTCTGTAATTTTACATCATATGTTCTTTTCAGATTAAAATTTCACTTGTATACAAGCATTTATAGTATATGAAATTTCCAAAGAGAATTCCCTTTGTAATTGATATTCATTTATAAAAAAAAGCATTTATAGTATTCTACAACTAAAATATATATCTTGTACCAATGAAAAGAAAATATATAACTTACCTAGGAAAGAAAAAGGATGAATAATATAACTTGGACAACTTTCATAGTATTTATTGTTGATGAGGTATGTGTGGATGTCTCCAGAACACTCTTGCCCTATAAATTTCTGCGCATCCCACACACTAAATGTGTGTCAACATACAAAAATACAAGCAAAGATGGAGCGATGGATCATCATCATATTGTTGCTTTTTGCACTGATTACCATGTGTAGTGGTAGACAACAAGTTTGTGGAATTATCAATGGTTTGGTTCCAGAATCGGATGTTCTTGTTCATTGTAAATCCAAACAAGACGATCTTGGCGTTCACCTACTTCACTACAATGCTCTCTATGAGTTTAAATTCAAGCCCAACTTTTGGGGAACTACACAATTCTACTGCAGCTTTACGTGGCCATCCCGAATTGAATGGTTCGACATTTACAAATTCCAGAGGGATGCAGGGAAGTTTTGTTACTGGATGATCAAGCCTGATGGTCCATGTAGGTACAATGGTCTCAGCAAGAGCTTTGATAAGTGCTATAAAT
Organism: Prunus persica; assembly: GCF_000346465.2. Classification (NCBI taxonomy): domain Eukaryota; kingdom Viridiplantae; phylum Streptophyta; class Magnoliopsida; order Rosales; family Rosaceae; genus Prunus; species Prunus persica. Next base: position 4,463,369 of record NC_034009.1, read on the forward strand.
GGAACCAAAAAATTTGATGTGCGTATACGGCTGATGGTTGTTACAATCTTGTCAAGGATTCCTTTAAGTTGTGTTCTAGTTATGCAGCCACGAATTAATGTTCTTTTTTGGGCTGAGTTCATGAATTAATGTTTTTGTTTTATAAGATTCGAAAGGATTCGAAAGGATCTGAAAGTGAGTGAAGTTTGTATTCATTAATAAGAAATAAAAATGCAAGGGGCTGGCTGGCTGAGGCGGTATACGTCTGTTGGTTGTGCTTTTCCACCTCCATCAATGTAGACAAAGGTTCAAAACCTTTTTTTGTTGATTGTTTGTCCAAAAATGATGATTTAATAAAAACAAAAAATAAAACAAGACTTATGCAAATGACAACATAAATCTCAATGAATGTATGTGCAATTTAATCTCTAAGGCGAACTTTGTCATTGTAGAATTTTTTATATATAAAATCATCAATCTTTGAACGAAAAATCAATGAAATTGTGAGAACAATTTAAAACTTTAGAGAGTATTTATATAATTTTTAAAACTTTAAGGAATTTTGTGATAACACCAAAAATCTCATAGAGTGTTACTATAAATAACTCTTTTTTTTAAAAAGCAATATGCATTAAGAAAACCACCGATAGGCCTCACGTGGCCTGCCCCCCAAATGTACAATATTTCTATTCAGTTTGCTTTAACACTTTAAAATATATTTAAAAAAAAGATGAGTTTTTTTCTTCTAGTTCCACCCCTAATTGGGAACTTATTCAAGGCTTGCGTACATAGTGGCAACCTATGTACACACTATATTTTTCATTGTTGATAATTAATATTTCGATATAAAGCATATCACTCACCAATGAAAAAAATACAATAATGAAATATGAAACATTTATCGTTAAGTTTAATCTAATTAAATATATTTAATATAAATATAAAATATAAATGAAATGCTAGACAAAATTATTTTTGTTATATAAAATATTAAACATAACTCCATTAAATGACTTAAAATGTTCTTTGGAGGAGTGGTGATACTCTTTTTCCTTGACTGAATTTATCTTCTTTAGTTGTTTTTTGTGACAAGAATTTAATGAGGCCACTCTATGGCTCCTCGTACTTTGTGTTTGCCTGTTGCTAATGAAGTTATTCTATTGTATAAAAATTACCTAACACAAGAAACAGACTAAATACAAGAAAAACTGGGATTAGACAAACCTAGCAACCAAAAAACTAGAGACCACCTAAAATGATCAATTTAGCAACAAATTTAAACAGTACAAACAACACATATGAAGCATAAACTCATAAAATTATTTACACAATATTTAACATACATTTAAACAAAAGGAAAACAAGTAGATATGCAACATAAAAGGGAAACAACAACAAAAATTCACGGCATAAAATTCGAAAAACGGTTTTTCTTCAAAATACAAAACAAACAATAACTATTATTTTAGTCAACTTATTAGTGAAATCTTAACAAAAAAAAGTATCCTTGAAATAATCTAGTGGCTGGATTTTAAGTATAATGCATGCAACAGAGATGCGTGAGAGAAAGCTTACGAGAGTGAAGCAGAAAAAGATAAAGTTTGAACTAAACCAAGAAAAACATTACCTAATAGTTTAAATACAAATCGTCAAACAAAGTAGGGCAAATATTCAAATAGCTCATATATACTCATATATTATTATTCTTCTCTAATATGGATGTATTTATAAAGACGTACAACCCTAAATAAAATAAGAAATAAATCCAAATTACAATAGAAAATAAATATAAATTACAATAGGAAATAAATCTAAATTATCATAGGACTAGATAAATGGGTAAGAAATCAAAATCCTAACATAGTAAGGAAACTAAGGACTCGCCAACACAAATTACAATGCAGCTTTTGGAAACTATATATATATATGATATCTCCTCCATGGATTTCTGTAATTTTACATCTTATGTTATTTTTAGATTAAAATTTCACTTGTGTGGTAATAGAATATGATGAGGATTCTCTTCTTGACCAAAAAACAAGAAAAAAAGAAAAAAAGCATTTATAGTATTGTACCCAAATATATATATATATATATATATCTTGTCAATGAAAAGATATAGCCTATGAAAGAAAAAGGATGAATATATTAGGTATGTGTGGATGTCTCTAGAACACTCCTGCCCTATAAATTTCTAGGCATCCCACACACTAAATGTGTCTCAACATACAAAAATACAAGCAGAGATGGAGCGATGGATCATCATCATATTGTTGATTTTTGCACTCATTACCACGTGTGAGGGTATGACTTGTGGAATTATCAATGGTTTACTGAATCCAAAGTCGGATGTTCTCGTTCATTGTAAATCCGAAAATGACGATCTTGGCGTTCACCAACTCCAGTACAATGCTAGCTTTGAGTTTCATTTCTCGCCCAACTTTTGGGGAACTACACAATTCTACTGCAGCTTTGTGTGGCCATCCCGAATTGAATGGTTCGACGTTTACAAACACAAGAGGGATGCATTTGATTTATGTTTGTGGATGGTCAAGCATGATGGTCCATGTAGGTTCGATCATGGCCACCAGAGCTTTGATGATTGCTTTAAATGGAACAACAGAATTTGATGTGCGTATACGGCTGATGGTTGTTACAGTCTTATCAAGGATTCCTCTCAGTTGTGTTCTAGTTATCCATTCATGAATTAATGTTCTTTTTTGGTCTGAGTTCCATGAAGTAATGTTTTTTTAATAAGAATCGAAAGGATTTAAAATTTAGTGAAGTTTGTGTTCATTAATAAGAAATAAAAATGCAAGGGGCTTGGAGTGTAATATATCTCAACTGGTTGAGCTTTTTCATCTTCATTCATGTGGGCAAAAGTTCGAAATCTTTTTTTGTTGTTTGTTTGTCCAAAAATGATTATTTCATAAAAGCAAAAAAAAAAAAAAACAAACTTATGCAAATAATAAAATAAATCTCAATGAATGTATGTGCAATTTAAAACCTTAGAAGGTGTTCGTGTAATTTATAAAATGTCATGGGGTTTTGTGCCTCACCCACCTTATCTTCAAAATTCACAAAACCCCCCCCCCAAATACAACTTTTTGTGGAAGAAAAGTAAACTGTATTCCTATTTGTTTTTCTCTATTTTCTTGTTGTACCCCTTATTTCAATTCAAAATATTAAATTCACAAAATTGTCAAGCCTCGATCCGGAAATAAGGAATATTCCCGAATCAAGGTGCGTGAATTGAACGAAATAAAATAAAAAGACTAAAAAATTGGTTTAAATACATTTCCCTTATAAAAATAAAAATAATTTTACAAGTGTACAAGATATAAATAACAATTTATCACTCTTAACTAATCCAACTTGTCCAATTTAGTCCTTGTCTTGCTATCGATCTGAAAAATAAAATAGGTAAGGGATGAGCAAACCACCGATTAATGAGCAGACTATATAATATGTCAGTCAAGCAATGTCATTTTACACTCTATAAAATTTAATAAAAAATACGTAATCCAAATCATATCACATCATTACTTCATATCTTGGTTATCCTTCACAAATTGTACCCAGCACGTGACCTCTATCGGCCTCACTATCCAATGTCCCCATTTGGTACTTTATCCTTCAAATACTCTGTCACTGAAGTTCTCATGTTACATGAATATTACGTACTTCACAAAAACTCCACACATAAAAAAATTGTATGAAATATTGCACAAATTAGACAAGCTTGACTTGAAAATATAGAGAGATTTGTAAATAGAATAAATCCATGATTTTCACATTTATCACAAATAAGAACTTTTAGAACACATTACATAACCCAATCACCATGATAATTATAATTATAAAATCTTGCAAGACAAACCCACATGTTCTCCATCTTGTTTCTCTGTCTCTCTTCTTCTTCTTCTTCTAGCTATGGAAGTAACAAGCATATTAGAATCTTAAGGGAATAAATGACTCATTCCTTTCCACCAATGATATCATAAGGGAATATGTGACTCATTCATTTCCACCAACGATATCATAAAGGAATATGGGACTCGTTCATTTCTACTAATGATATCTTAACACAACTCGTCACTACTACAAAAAATAATAGACGACGGGGATCCACCGTCATTGTGATGCTTTGAAAACCATCGTTAAATCAACAGCCATCTTTTGAAGTATCAAATTACGACAGCTTTTTACCGTCATTGTTTATCCGTAAATACGATGGTTTTTAGCAATGACCGTCGTTGTTCTGATGTAAAGATGATAGTCTTTTGTTAAAAACTATCGTTGTTTATGGGTAAAGATGACAATTTATTAAAAATTATCGTCATTTATGGGTAAAGACGTTGGTATTTTATTAAAAACTGTCGTTGATTGTATATAAAGATGATGGTATTGTTTTAAAAACGGAGACGGTATTGTGTTAACAGCGGTCATTGATTATATGTATAGACAACAATTTTTCCAAAAAAACCATCATTTTATTATCTAAATATGACGTCTAATAAGTTACCAAGTTGTCACATTTTAGTTTTTTATTTCCTATGATTCTATACAACGGTTTTAACTAGAAAGCCAAATATAATGCTTTATTAACGAATATTTACACTCAAAAATAATTTCTTTCAAAACTTGAAGATTCAACAGTTATTACATAGTCAACCAATCTTTATTCTATTACAGACATACTTCCTACCTATAATTAGAAATAAAGGAGCTCACAAATTCTACTAATTTGATCTGAACTTCATCAATTTATTCTTGGGTTGACTTAGCTCTACCTTCTTGCACATTTTTCAAGTTGTTGTATTCCCCTCTCCTGTAATAACATTAGCAACGGCATGTTCTTGTAGAGGCTGTTCCAGAATTCAAAAGTCGATTGGGTAAAACTTACATACTAAACTCGAAGGTACGAGTGAATTTCATTAATAAACATAAAAAGATACACAGAGTCAGAGGGGACATAATGAGCTCTACCCTCAAATGCATCTCTATTCATAAATAAGAGTTCAACAAATACAAAATCTAAAACTAAAATCTAAAGTAATGCAATGCAATGCAATACAAAACAACACTATTTAAATTTAAAATTTAACCATGCGAGGCTTGGAACTCTTAAATTCCTCAATTATTGATGCACTATTGATATTATTAGCAAACTCTCTTTCAATGTGGAGGAACATACAATCAGTAAGAAATTCATCAACTAAGGTGCGTCAAAGTCAATTCTTAATAATTCTCATACATGAGAAAGCTCGTTCTATTGTTGCTGTAGAAATAGGAAGAGTCGACACTAACTGAATCAACTTGTCAAGGAAAATGTAGTTTTCTGCCAAAGTTGTTTCCACCTATTGTTGACATAACTGAGGAAGAGTAGTGGTTTCCTTAAAGCAAGGAAGGTGATGTATATCATTTTGAAAATGCCTGAGCTCTATTTCTAAAGCTTTCAACTCATGTGGAAGGAAATCAGTATGATGAAATTTCTCAGCAAGTTTACATATATGCTCAATATTGAATGACTTGAAGGAATTACAAGGATCCTAGAATACTCAATTTTAAATTAAAACTATAATTAAAGATATATAGCAAAGGAGAGAATGAGAATAATACCTTGTTGGTGACAAAAGAAGATGAGAAGATGTTGTTGCCAAGTTACCCACCCAAGATAATAGAAGATGTAGCCAATAAGAGAGAAACTTGTTGTTGTCTGGTAGTGAAGAGAGAGAGAAACAAGAAGTGTAATTGCCAAAGAGAAGGAAAGAAAAGATGGGACCAAATGGATGGGCAACATATGAGTAGGGTTTGTTTTTAATTTTTTTTATTTTTGGACTAGGCTTATAACACGTAGGTTTTTTTTCATATAAAAAATTTTGGGCTGGGTAGGCACCCAGCCTACCCTGTGCACAGCCCGCTGCGACAAGCTATCAAATGTGATGTGAAACCCAAGCACCTCAATCCATGAACACTGTGCAGGGGTGGTTTTGTTTTCTGAACACAATAAGCATAATTAAGTACATTCATTAGAGAAATTTAGTAGTGTGCTCTCATGACTGAGAAATATAAACAGAGGTTAAATCATCTATCTACCAGAAAAAAAGCTAGTGAAACACACAACTACAAGAAGCTTACCTAAAAATGGCATCATACTGCAGGCCGGTTTCTTGACATCTAAGCATTTAAACTAGGAAGTGTACCAGCTCAGCTTCAAAGTACACTTCTAAAAAAGCTGAGAGCAATTGTGTCATACTGATAAAAATTTCAAGGTTATGACAGAATTTACCCAGTGATAACAACAAGGATTCCACCATAAACTGCACAAACAGCAGTTGATGAGATTTGTTTAGCGCAACCCAACAAAAATGCATATCAACAAAATTTTCAAATGAAAAAGTAAAGGAACAAGCAGAGTTGCATACCTCTTGTCTGGTCATGCTATTTATTATTTGTTTCTTTGACACAAAGAACTTAACTTAGAAATTAAGAACCAAAACTAAATTAACAAGAACAATGCTATAAAATTTAGAGAGGGAAAAGGGAACATGCAAAACAAAAACATCAAACCATATTTAAAAATAAAAATACACTGGCAATCAGCAGCACATCTAGAGAAAGCAAAACCAAGCAAGAAACTTGGGAAGACACACATAAAACCCAATAGTATATTTTTTCAGGTCGCTGTCAACAGAACAATAAAGGGAATTACAATTTACACCGTGTAGCATGGTAGTTGTCAATACCTGAGAATATCCTCATAAAAATCATGGCGTTTGTTCAGTTCATCTACTGAAAGAGAAGCATATTTTAACTAAGACAATGTCTGTGAAAAATATTAGATTGGAAATAATAAAGAAATACTAAAAACTTACAAAAACCAAACGCATAGACCTTCAAAAATATTAGTTTTGCATATTCCTTCCAACTCTGGGCAGCGACTAATTCGATGTCGTCTCTGCTCTGCACAGACCAACTCTGGCTGCTAAGCGGCCAATTTGTTTTTTCTAAAAATCATCGGTGTTTTGTTTTTAAAACAAGGTGTAGCCGGGCGGCTATACTACGGTTTTTATTTAAAAACTGGTATAGCCGTGCGGCTATACTATTTTTTACACGTGTGTGGGCACGCCAGGCGGGTGGTCCTTTTTTTATTGTTATATAGTAGTACGGCCGCGCGGCTATACTATTTTTTACACGCCGCAAAATGGGCGCTACGCGCCACCCCGGCTCTCCTTTTTTTTTAACATATAGGATAGCCGAACGGCTATACTAGGATTTTTTATATAATAAAAATAGTATAGCCGCGTGGTTACACTACGTATTTACTGGAAGTATAGCCGGTCGGCTATACGGTTTTGACATGTGGCAAAGCGGGCTCAGGCGCAGGCGGGTCTTTTTTTATAAATAGTATAGCCGTGCGACTAGACTACGATTTTTATTATTAAAAAATCGTATAGCCGCGCGGCTATACACGGGATATATTTTTTAAAAAAAATAACAAAAGGTATAATTCTTTACTGGGGTCCTTGTTTATATAAATAGTATAGCCGATTGGCTGTACTCTTTACATAAATTGATTTATTTACAAATTTCTCTCTTCAATAACTGCTTTAGAGATGTCAAAACTAGCAAATTAATATCTATAAAGTATAAACTAATGCAACTAGTAGGGTCATTTTTTTTTTTCAAATAAATAGTATAGCCGTGCGGCTATGGGAGTATATTTCTCCTTGATTAAAAAAAAAAAAATTTAAAACTGTGGCAGTACATTTTTTACTTAAAATAACTTGTAAAATGGTATGGCATCCACCATATATCGGAAAATAAAGACATTTACTCCCATCCCCTAGGTTATTTTTAGTTATTTGCCTCTATTCATGGTACTCTAATACGTAATTTTAGACGTTTTCTTTCATAATTGAACTCTCTCTTGCCTATAAATAAATATATAGGCAGCACCCCTCAAACTCAAGGCCTCTCTCTCACATCCAAACACACAGAGACATGAAGCAAACGATAATATTGTTGGTTTTTGCACTCAGTATCACCACCATCTGTGAGGCTTATTCTTTTTTTGTTTCAACGGACGTAAAAATTATCAACGCTTTGGGCCCACAGACGGATCTGAACGTTCATTGTAGATCTAAGAATGATGATATAGGGTTGCACAATCTCCACCATGAAGACAACTTCCAGTTTCATTTCAGACCAAACTATTGGAGGAGCACCAAATTCTACTGCAGCTTCAAATGGTCCGACCAATTTCATTGGTTTGACATTTTCATACACAACAGGGACGATTGCAAGCATTGTACATGGATGATCAAATCCGGAGGGCCATGCAGGTACAATGATGAAACTGAAAGTTTCGACAAATGCTACCTTTGGAACGACAAGGGAGACTCAAATTGAGAGGCATATGACATCAAAGTTTTATCAAGGGTTGCTTCAAGTTTTGTTCTAGTCTTCTTGTTCTTAGCATCTCACCAACCTGATTTTTGCACTACTGGTTGACCCGGGTTGTGAATACGGTTATCGGTAAACGGTTGACTGACCGGTAGAGCAAAAAATCACGTATGTGCATTCACACCTGAAGCAAACTCTAGTTCAGATGAGTATGTATAGGAGGGAAGGCAAGGACTAGACATACAGAAGGTCCTAGAGCAATGGTTTCAGTTATCATCATGATGAAGATTGGAACCAACACTATATTTAATGTTTTGTTTGCCAAGACAAGAAGCTTTAAAACTATTTAAGTCAGGTAGAGCATCAACCTAATCCCTTCCAAAATTGTTATCTTGCTCTTGTAAATCATCAGCCTAATATTCAGTAATGCAAAATAGATACACGAGGATAAGCAATTTAATAAATAAGAGAACTTGCATAAGTATCTTCATAAATTAGAGCATGTTACCTATAATACATCCACGACTAAATAAGAAAAGCGTACCCTTATAGTAAAACAAGGTGGCGAGTTGCGACGAAAACGGATCGATTCTACAAATTTCTTGTGTTGGTCCAAATGGAAAACAAAACAAAATAACAGCAGAAAACTTTCAAGAATTCAAATGTTACATTACACTCATGGACATTATCTGACGAGCAAGACCTGGATCTTGGTTCAACAGCTCCCTCAAGTTGTTCTCCACCTCTGCAACCTGTTTCTCGATATATTCCTTTGAGATCTGTCCAAAGCACAAAAGAATCAATTTTACTTTGGCCGAAGTCCAGAAGAGAAAATGTTTCATCTTAAAAGTACCATGTAAACATGATCTTCACATTATTTTTCTTCAGAAACAGAAGGATTTATTTTATTTTATCCATAAAGATTAAAAGTACAAACATAGGATAAGCTACACTAGAACACATGCAATGTCTCCACCAACCAGCAACTAACAACAAAAACGTCTAAAACAAACTCAAAAGCATTTCATAACAGCTCAGCTAACAAATAAAAGTTATGAGACTGCCGCCTTCCACTCTGCATGAATATGAAAAAATAGAAAATCCCAGCGAATTGAAGCCTACAATGATGCCAAAAAGCACATTATCCCACAAACGCTCCACTTCCTCACCCCTATAACTTTCCGAAAAAATGTGTTTCATTTAATTTATAGCCATTGCACAACAATTCCACAAAGTTCTTGCTCTTTTCCCCTCTCCAAAAGCAAAATGTTTTTTTTTTTTTCCACAAACAAAGAAATGCAGAAATTTGGGAATCACCCACAACACAAGTCATGAACCTCATCTTGACTTAAGCCTCAAATCTATGCTTGATTAACTAACGAAAATTATCGATAGGTTGGACTGGCACTTTTGAGGTGAAGACAAGTCAGGGGGGAAGGATTAGCACAGTTCAGCTCACTCGTAAAAAGAAGTGTTTTTTTGGCATTTCCTACAATTTTGAAATTAAAAATTAAAAATTTAAGACAATGGAATACTACTTTATTAGGAGCCTTATCTCTCAAAATTAGTTCAATAATTTGAACCTCTCTATCATAAATAGGATAAAATTATCTTCTTAAGCCTTACAACCCAAGTAGTTGTTTTGGTTAAATCTGACAAACAAAGCTGTAGAGTTGTATCAGTTAAAAAATCTCCACCTTCCTAAAACGACAAAGATTAGTACTAGATGTCCACGTCTTAGGGATTGAAAAATTTTCTTAAAAGTGCAAGGCAATATTTTTCCATCTACAAATTTGGAAAATTGTATTTAGACACATTCTTAGGGACATAATTATAACAATGTTCCCACTCTTTCCTAGTTATTGCATCAGTCTTCTGTTCACTGTCATGACTAACAATATTATATAAAGATTCATAGCAAATCCTTCTAAGGTTTTTACTTTCACATGTCTCAACTTGACAGATTCAACTGAAACAAAGTCTAACAATGTAAAAGAAAGTTACGAAAAACTAAAAATTCAAGATTATGGGATATTAAAAGGTTTTTTATTTTTTGGTTACTTGATATTAAAAGGATTATAAGTTGTCAGTGGAGTCTGGAGAATACAAAAAAGAACTCGTCAAGGTAATAAGTTTGGATACTGGGGCTACGGATGAGGTAGAGCTGGTTTCTTCAAGTCCATGCACATATGGCGGCATATTTTGAATTTTATAAATGAAACAAATTTTATCGAGTATTAAACATCTAAACTTTCTAGAGGTATCTCTAAGAAGGTTAATTGAATATATTTACTTTGTTCCACAAAGAAACAGAACAAATGGTGTAAACACACTACAAAGAACGAAAAGAGACCATCATAATTCACAAGAGAGTGGAGATAGACCTGCAGTGAGGCAATTGCACTCTCACTGTCCTTGAGCTTCTGTTCCTGTTCATTCACCAACACTGACTTGGGCTCTAAAACAAACCTGGCCACCATGAGCAACGAGTTTATCAGAGTATGTCATATATGTATCGGGCAACTCATAAATCAACAAGACCTGAATTCCATCTAATTTTCATGCTTAAAAGAGGCAATGCAGAACTCACGTTCTCCCTGCAAAACAGATTAAAACCCAAAAAAAATTATCAAAATTAAATCCCAACATCCCAAAAGAAAATGGGTCCTTTTCTCAAATTAAATTTGACAATTGAGGCAATGGGTTGATTGAAATGAAGTACCTATAGATTTGTAAGTATTTGCATCATCAGATAAAGGCCGCAGCTCCTCCAGGGTTAGAAAAGCACGCTTCTTTTCTCCTTCTTTGTTCCTCATCTGCGTCTGCACCTGAAACCCATCTCAATTCTCACTGGATAAGTTAACTTTTTCATCATGTATATTTATATTGACATTAATCATATACATAAATAAATAAATAAATAAATAAGGTAAAGACCTGCTTCAGTTTCGCCGTGAGCTCAATCATGCGACCTTGAATCTCAAAGAATGCCTATAAAAATTTGATTATATTGGTAACTAGCAGCAACCGAGAGAATATGGAAAATCAAGAGACAAAGAGAAAGAAGGACTTACAGCTCTGTTGGCTTCGTCGGCCATTTTCACAAGATTGATTCTTTCGACCTATTGCTCGCAGAGCTTGAGGGATGCTGAAATCTGAACTCGTCAGTGACTTGGCATGGGTTTTTGGGTATTGGGTCGGGTTTGGCCCTCAAAAGCCCAAATTATTAATTAAGCCCAGTAATTCTTAGATAGTGGGTCGGGTTTGTTATTTATTTATTTATTCAACATGCAACCAAACACGCATTCTGTTCTTGCATTTATTTACCCAATAATCAAGCATCCATATCAATATTATAAAATAATGAAACGTGGAACAATGTTATTGGTGGTAAAAATGAGAACGTCCTAATTACTATGCTCTTTTAATCATGTTAGTGATTACAGGAATGATGTAATTGTCCTTGATCACATATGATTGATTGGTCAATGAAATAATTATACATACGTTCTTTTAATCATGTGAGTGATTAGAGGAGTTTAGAACCATAATCAAGTAATTCTCCTAAATCACATATGATTGATTGGTTAATGACCAACTATGCAAACATATTATAGACCGAGCAAAATTTCTTTTTGCACCGTGAAACCCATTTTTACCCTCGCACCACCATCGCCAGCCTCCCCTATCGCCCATGCCATCACTCTCATCCTATCTAATAGCATTTCCACTCATTCTTTTTTGTCATGGCAAAAAGGGACCTAGGCTTCAAAAACAACACACACCAAGGAAAAATTGTTATGGCAAGAAGTGGGCCTCATGAAACTGGGCAAGACTTTCTTGGGTTGCTGCTGACGTCATGCTGACCTAGCCATGCTCTTCATTTCCCACACCAAAATTCATACAAATTCATCTCCTCATGTCTCATGTGAATATTGGTTGCCATGGTAATAGGTGGGAATGCATGAAAAAACAAAAAAAAAACTAGGGTATACACTATTTATATAACTGCCCTTGTCTTCATTTACCTTTTACCATGGCAGATGAGTAGAAGTGCTCTGAGATGGGAAATGAGACTCACATTACTTACTATACAAATTAAGTAAGCTTAGAAACTATGATTGTGGGGTGTCACATTACTTAGTATACAAATTTAGTAGATTTAGCAATTATCATTGTGGGGTCTAGATGTCCAATAAACAATGACAAGTCGTCTCCAATTAGATGTAGCAAACAAGGTAAAAAGGAATATGCTAAACAAACACTTGAGTCCAAAAACAAGGAAAGTGACATGTTAGCTGATCCGCCTAAATGTTTTTTTTTTTTTTTTCTGGGAAGTCTTTTGGTAATTGTGGTTTAGACTTCTTTTTTTTTTTCGTTTTGGTCATAGTGGTTTAGACTTTGAGGACTACGAAGTCTTAAAAAAAAAAGAAACATTATTGCGTTCAGTGTGTATTGTTTAAAATTAGTGTCTTCCTCAAGACCAAAAGTAAATAAAATTAGTGCCTTTTTTCCACACCAAAAATAAAAATTAGTTTTTTTTCTACACCAAAAGAAAAAAAAAATTAGTGTATTTTCAACGAGACTAGTTCCTTGTTTGGTCTGACAAAGACTTGGGAAAAATAATAGAATGATAGAATGTGCAAGTGGCTGAACGGAGTGGCAATAAAAAACGTACCAAAAGACCAAAAATACTCATAATTCCCTCTTTGAATTTTGATTGACAATTTGACACAGCCAATAAAACCCCTCAAAAAACCAAAAATCCCAACTTCCAAGATTTTTTTTAGCGGAAACAGAGCAAGGCACACAGAGATTTCTGAGAAAGGAAAGCAAAGACCAAAGAAGCCATTGGATTTGAAGATTGAGCCAAGAAAGGTTTTGGGTTACGTCTGGTTTGGCGCTTTCTTCGCCCCAATGCCCTCAACCTTAACCAAACAACTGGACGAAATCTCTCTCTCTCTTCGAAAAAATAACTTACCTTCTCTCCATTTTACTACTTTCTCTCTCTTCCCTTTATTTATCTTCTCTTTTATTCTAACTTTGAGTGGCTTTCTGGTAGCCCAAAACGAAACAAAAACAGATACACAAAAATTTTCCTCCGTTTCCCGGCGACCCACATCGGAAGTTCACATCTTTGCTCCGACCCAGATCGAATCCGGACCCGAATACCAAGCCACCAACCCCGCATTGACAATTGCGATGAACCCACAATAGAAATGCATGTGGGTCATTAAGCGTGTCAGTTGTCAATGATAAAAGTTGGAGGAAGTGGTTGAAATGTAAAGCCGGATTCGGGTGCGGATACGGGTTTGTTTTCAGATTCATGGGGATTTGTTTCAGTTCTGAAAAGCAGCAGCATTCCAATTGTAATCAGACGAGCCCACCAGGTATTATATCATGTATGAATATATTTTGCCTCACATTTAATTATGCATTAATTTCCTATCAAATAAATGATTAAAATGGGTAATCATTAATCTGTATCTAATGTTTCTTATTAGCTTTGAATGCATTTGGAGTTTTGGGACCTTTTATTTCGATTAATAAAATTTGTGATCTTATGTTGGTTTCCTTCCAAATGTATGATCACAATGGAAATTATGCGCAGTTATGGGGGAAGGGAAAAAATTGGGTGTTCTTGCATCATATCTTCTGAAAAATCAAAGTTGTCAGTTTTTACCTTTTGTCATTTGTCACATTTTCTAACCAGGTGACTGGATTTGAAGCATTTATTGGAGTTTGTATATGTGAGTAAATGTGTGCCACACATAGTTTTTTTTTTTGGTGGACATCTTTGATGTTGGAGTACATTTTATTTTTTTCTTAGTGGTGTGCTTCCGAAGGCATTAAGTTTTGATACATGAAATTAGCAGGTTGTTGAATTTCTTTTGTACTTCTTAAATATAGTTCTGATAAATGTGAATGTTTATGACAGTTATTTTATAGCATTCTATGAATTTATTGCGGCCAATATGTTTCTGTTCTTCAGTTTCGATATTTTCAACTTTTTAAATGGTGTGTTGTGGTTGCTGAATACCGGTTATTATAATGAATTTTCATGAGAGTATTGTTGAGAAGCAACCAGCAAGAAACATATTCTTTCTATGGTAGGCTAGTGGCTAATTTTAAAAATTAGTGATGGGAGCATTTTTGGAAGTAATGGTTAACTGATAACATAACTTCTCTCTTTTTCTTGTGAAAAAATTTAAATGCAGTAGGACATGGCTCTGCTGCATGTCCAACTCCCGATAAAAGTGCAATCAACACTCCTTTGGCTTCCAAGAATGTCAAGGACCTACGGCAAAGTCCCGGATATATCAATGTCAGCATCTTTACTTACGATGAGATGAGTTTGGCCACAAAACGTTTCCGGCCAGAGCTAATTCTTGGTGAGGGTGGGTTCGGTGTTGTATATAAAGGAGTTGTTGATGACACCGTGAGGACAGGTTACAAGACCACACAAGTTGCCATCAAGGAGCTTAATCGAGAAGGGTACCAAGGTGATAGGGAATGGCTGGTATTTGACTTATCTTTCCCTTTTATCTTATTTATTTTCTTAGAAATGAGGCTTTACTATATTCAATTTGTATACTTTACTCCATTCTGATAAAGAAGATAAATTGTTGTAATCAGAACATAGTAGAGGGAGGTTCTAGTGCCGATTCTGCCCAATGTTGATGCTGACAGAATGGTCTGTTAGATTGAAAGCTTTGGTAAATCCATTCCATATTTTATGTTCTCTTGCTGTGCAAGACAGTTTTTTATACTGTTCTTGACTTATGAAGAAGCTCCATCAGAAATAGCTTAACTATCTCTCAACTGTTGATGCCCTTGGAAAGTAATGAGGGCTATCTTGTTACGGACCGTAGCATTCATACAAGTTGTATTGCAAATAGACATTTCCCCAAGCTGTCCCTTTTTTCTTTCCTTGTCTCCTTTTATGGTCATGGTAGGATAATGCATACACTAGTGTTCTAGTAGCTTTTAGAATTAGTTATTCGTTAACATTCCTTTTGGAGACATCAAAAATGGAATGCATGTATTCAGTGCAACATGTTTTTCAGTGGTGATTAGGGGAAAAATTAAATGATAGATTTCTTAATCGAATTTATTCCAGCATCGTTTAGAATCCATTATTCATTAAAATTCCTTTTGGAGACATCAAAAGCCAACGGCATATGTGTGTGGTGCAACATTTTTATAATGAATAGTGTATTGGTAATTAGGAGCCAAAATCAAAGAACAGATTTGAAGTACGAAGTTGATTTTTAATTTCCTATATCAAGGATCTTCTGGAAGAGAAACAAAATTGGAAAATCATGGCCTATGGGATTTAGAAATGAATACTGTAACTTCTGTTTTAGCAATGATAAATTGATAACTGACATGGACAGTAAGACATTGATCTAACATGTATGATAGATGGTGTTTCTTGCTTAAACAGGTAGTTGTCTCTCAACAATTCCTAGTTCACCAAACTGGAAAACCATGTCCAATCGGTGGCATTTGGCATAATTTATCATCAGATTACTTTGTTTTTCTTTTTAATTTGCTAATAAACTAAGCCTTCTTCCGGGGTGTTTGCATGTATAGTGGAGATTAATTTGTATCCTTCTGTCATGCATTATTTTTCTTGCAGGCAGAAGTTAACTATCTAGGTCAGCTTAGTCACCCTAATCTTGTGAAGCTGATTGGCTACTGCTGTGAGGATGAGCACCGGCTACTGGTCTATGAATACATGGCAAGTGGCAGCCTGGAAAAACATCTATTTCGCAGTAAGTGTTTTATGCCATCAGAAATATATGGGATTTTGAGAAAATGATGTTTTAGGTGAAGCCAATTTATAGGACTTTTAGATTAATGCCATTTATTGCAATAATGGATGATGGAGTCAAAGTATCACGAGTTCTATTTTTATTGTTTATCATCCCCTTGCACTTTTAATCTCAAGAATGTTAAAAGCCATTCATCTAGCTTGACTTTGATTGTTATATACAGTCCAGAGCAAAATTTTCTTTTTCTTTTTATTTTTCTCCCAAGATTTTCTTAGCTATGTATAGGGTTTGAAGGCTTTTCAAGTTCTTATGAAAACTGTCTTTCTAATAATAAACAAGAAGGTGGTCAAGTGAAGGTGAAATAAAGTACTCAATTATGCATGTGATTTTACTTATTTTTGGATGCATGTGATTTTACTTATTTTTGGACAAATGTACAAGTAAACTGCATTTATCAGTGTAAAAATGTGTTACAGTTTAGAATACTTAGAAACTTAACACTTGTGTGTGGAAATTTGACTTTTATTAGATACGAACAAGCATTTCTTCTAGTTGTTCATCTTAATCATCTGAAATGTTATGGACCATTGTTTATATAAAATATATGCCTGCAGGAAGTGTACATGTAGACTGTATGCAGATATTAAACTTCCCCAAACTGCATATTGATCCACCAACAGTCTATTGCAACAACAGTCAATTGAGTGTTCTGGTGGATACTTTTGACACATCAAAAACATTGTGCCCCGTTTGGTTAACACCGTAATCATTTCTTTTATTTTGGGTGGTAGGAGTGGGCTGTACGCTTACATGGTCAAGAAGAATGAAGATTGCTTTAGATGCTGCAAAAGGGCTTGCTTTTCTTCATGGTGCAGAGCGACCAATCATTTACCGTGACTTTAAGACATCAAATATTTTGTTGGATGGGGTTAGTTGTCTTCTTTTTGTTATCTTTTATATTGCACTTATTACCATTGAGCATCTTATTGGAGGTGCTGTCAGAAAAAAAAAAAAATTTTCAAATATTTCAGAAGTCTAATTTCACAAATGAAACCCAAACCAGAAGATGAAGTGCACACAAATGCTTCTTGTCATGATTCTTTGTCCATTTCTGGACAAATATTGGTATTTTTTTAATGAAATTTGTATGTTCTGGCATATGAGTGATTACTTCTGGGGAAGTTAGGTTGGTTTATGTTGCTGAAAATCAAACGATAACATGCAGGATTTTAATGCAAAACTTTCGGACTTCGGCCTTGCAAAGGAAGGGCCTATGGGAGACCAAACCCATGTTTCAACAAGAGTGATGGGCACATATGGATATGCTGCACCTGAGTATGTAATGACTGGTGAGTTGTTTCATAACTATGTCGCCGAGTCATATCATAAAACATTATGCTTTTTCTTTTTCCTCGATACAGATTGACAAATGCTTTCTGTTGCCAAGCGAAGAGATTATTTTGATGTTTATTAATCATATATCAACTTGGTTTTTCAATAGCAGTGCACCTAAAGTAATTTTGTATAATTCCTTTCTCATTATTGGCAATGTTTACATCATAGATTGGTAGGTTAGACCTTAGTAATCCATCACTGAGTATTAAGTTGATCCAAACAGGGCATCTAACTGCTCGAAGTGATGTTTATGGATTTGGAGTGGTGCTACTTGAGCTGCTCATTGGACGAAGAGCAATGGATAAGAGCAGGCCCAGCCGAGAACACAACCTGGTTGAGTGGGCTCGTCCACTCTTGAACCACAATAAGAAGCTTCTGAGGATTGTAGACCCTAGGTTGGAAGGGCAGTACTCATTTAAAACTGCAATGAAGGTGGCCCAGTTGGCATATCAATGCCTTAGCCAAAACCCAAAAGGGAGGCCCCTTATGAGCCAGGTGGTTGACATCCTCGAGACTCTTCAGTCATCAGGAAACCACGAACTTCAAAGCGGAGATGGTGCTGTAACTCTTTATGAGGCTCCCAAGGGAACAATTGGAAGTCCTGCTAAGAAGAGAAGCCAGAACAGAAGAGACGGTGAAAGGGGAGGAGAGGCGCATAGCAATCCGGGAAATGGAAGGAGCAAGAGTGAGCCTATGAATGATTTCGATCGTAATAACTTGTCTCCAAATTTTGTGTCGCATGAAAAGTAGCTTTTAAACTTGTAAACCAGATAATGGATGGAGGTTGAAAATGTACAAGATAATATCAACTGGTCTATCCATTTAGTGTTTTTGAGTTAAATTCATGTTCCCTCTGGGCCAAATTTGTGATATATAATTTGTAATTCATTTTCTAAAACTATTGTATGCGCTACCTTGTACGTTGTGATTTTGGTATAGCATCTGAAGAAAGGCCTTCAGCATTCTCCTCTCATTCTAAAATATTTTTTTTTAGTTTGTTTTGTCATTAAAATTCAGGACAGAACGATAGTCCCTTACCCTACAGTGTGTGGCAAAATATTCCATCGCTTTTTATTCTGGTCAACAAAAATTCTAGCACTTCCTTTTTTATACAAACGAGATCTTACTTTAATCAAATTTAAATTATAAGGAGGGATTTAAATTCGAGTGCAAAGTGGGGAGTACATCTATTCTAGTCAATTTGGTTGGCTAAGCCCATGTATGCAAACATTCTGCAACTTGAGTTATGCTTTTCCACCTCTTAAACCTTTTCTTATATATAAGATAATAATAATTACTAAGAGTTATCACCCAAAGCCCGTAAGGAAATTATGCTTAAAAAAATAGAAATGGGCAATCATTTCCATAAATTAAAGGACAAACTATATAAAACCCCTCAAACTATAGGGTCATTTTCAAATTCATATCCAATTTTAGAGATATTTACGAGTACATGCTCAGACTCCCTAAAATCCTACAAATTACCTCATCCGTTAGCCAAATCCTTAATTAATATGTTAAATGCTGACGTGGCATTTGTGGAATCTTTTTTTTTTAATTGACGCTGGGTTCCACGTGAATAAAAAACTAATAAAAAAATTATTTTTTAAATTATTTTAATAAATTAAACATATTAAATTAAAAATTAAAAATAAAAAATAAAAACCTCACCCAAATTCTCTCTCTCCCGATTTCTTCCCCCACCACCCAGATTTCGTCGGCTTGGTTCAATGAAGCAATTGAAGGATTCATAGGGGTCTTCCATGTTGCTCACCCCATGCCTATCAAAGAACTTGATGAAGAAGCAGTGACCAAAAAAGCTGTCCAAGGAGCCCTGGGCATATTGAAAGCCTGCCTAAATTCCAAGACTGTGAAGAGGGTTGTGTACACTTCTAGTGCATCAACTGTGGCTTACAGTGGCAGCAGCCAAGACTTGGTGGATGAGAGCTCATGGAGTGATATTGAATTTCATAGGTCTCTTAAAATATTTGGAACTTCATATGTTGCTGCCAAGACCAAAACAGAGCAAGCTATCCTGGAATTTGCAGAAATTGGGTGGAGGAAGAAATCTGGGGGGGAGGGAAGAAATTGGGAGGAAGGGAGAATCTGGGTAGGGTTTTTATTTTATTTCTTAATTTTTAATTTAATATGTTTAATTTTTTATAATAATTTAAAAATACAATTTTTATTAGTTTTTTATTCACGTGAAACCTCACGTCAATTAAAAAATAGATCCTACAAATATCCCATCAGTATTTAGCAGATTAACTAACAATTTGGCTAACAGAGAGCGTAAATTGTAAGGTTTCTGGAAGTTTGAACATATACTCATAAATGTCTCTAAAATTAGGTGTGAACTTAAAAATAACCTTATAATTTGGAGGTTATATGTAATTTGTCCTTCGGCAAGCAAATGGGTAACTTATTAAATAAATAATGTTCAATTTCTTCACAAAGTTTTAATATTTGAAGTTTGTTCTTACTCTTTGATATTTTTAAATTGAATGACTCTCTTTTTTTATGATATATTAAAGACCTTTCCAAAAAAAAAAATTGATTTATTAACTTCTAGTACATAAGTTTTTCCAGGCAAAAAAAAAAAAAAAACTAATTTTTAGTACTGTTTTGGGAATATAATTGCACTAGGATGCATAATAGTTTAAACTTTAAAATTCTATTATATCAAATCTATGCTCTCAGATGATTTGTGGGGGCAACTTCCCTTTTTGCTGTTTGTGGGAGCGATTTTCGTCCCACAAGAATATTCACCTAAGATTCTTCCGTCTTCTTGGCTTCTCTTTCTCCTTGCAAAACAAATCAGAGTAAAAGGACTACATCCAGGAGTGTTGGTCAAAGACCCTCCGATGCCTAAATTAGGTTAAGTGTTTGTAGGAAAATTGAATGGCCGGAGCCTCGTGTGTGAGAGAAAGAGTATGATGGCTAGGGTTTGTGAGGGATAATTTCTGCAGAATTTCAAATAGGAATTTAAACGTACCTCAACCTTTGTGCGTAGCCATCTATTTATAGGTGCCTCGAAGTCAAAAGAATAATTCCATAGATGAAAAGGAATTATTCTTTTTTGATTTGGCAAGGTTGATGTAATTAGGGAATTGATTAAAATCAAATCCCTAATTAAGGCAAGAATCAAATACATCCCATTTAAATTAAATAACCTCCCAATTAAATTAGGTAACTCCCAATTAGGTCGAATAAATCTCAAATTGATTGGCTTAATTATTTGACCTAGGAGGAGATATTTTGCTTCCACACTATTAAACAAAACCAGACCAAAAAATTAAAAAATTTGATAATAAAAAAGAAAAAGAAAAACCCTTTCTACATAGTATGCTGAAAATGGGAACTCCCATACTGATGAAAACGGAAAAACTCTTGGTTTTCAATACAAGATGGAGAGATGGATGTGCACATTACATTACATACAACAGGAAAATGAATTTCTGACTGAAATTGTACTACCAGTACTAAAGTATCTTACACAATGAGTGGAATCTGCAAGCACCATAACATCATAACCTTGGTTTATTATCTGACTATCAGGAGCATTATCCTACAGAAGCAGAAGATTGTCATTAGTGACACGCCCTTGAACGGAAAATTTAGAAACTGTACTAGAAATATAAGTGTTGGACAAGGAGCATGTATCTGATAACAGAGATATGTTAAGTAGCCTTACCCCATAAATGATGCAACTTCACAGCAAATTGAGTAACGGATCTTCTCTCTGAAGGATTCGAAAATTCCATGTTCACAGCTTCCTGGATAGAAGACAAGAATTCTTGCTTTGCTTTTGCAGACAGACCAAGGTAATTTGGTCCATGAGTGGTGCTCAAGTCAGCTATCTAAATGAGTGAAAATGACCATGTGTTAACATTTTGCTCTGGAACACATTTTGGTTTCTATGTAACAAAATTTTGAAATGGCTAACAGAGGTGGAAGAAAAGCCCCATTGGTTGCTTCTTAGTAAGTTTGAACCATTTTAACAAATTCAAGTTTCCGTTGTATAACATGATAGTGCATAATATGAACTAAAGTGAAGATCTAGAAGTTCTGCAGCAAGTTACAATGAGGCTGCTCTATAGTTATGGACATAGTTCTTAAAATATAATTCTATGCTACTATAATGTATGGAAAGAATGTAGACATGTTGGCACTCAATTTGTTCATAATAAAAGTTACGATGTATTAATCATGTATAAAAGCACTTGCCTGCTGCAACCAAGGAATTATGGTATTGATAAACCTTTGTTCTAGGAGATATGAAGCTAAAATGCTCAGAACACCGCTGGCAGTTTTAGGAGACAAACATTCTAGAACTGGACCAGTTCCATCAAGAAGCTCAACCAGAACAATTTCATCACCAGAACAAAGAGCTTCCACATATGCAGAGTCTAGGTCCCCTTCACATAGAAAACCTTTCACTTGTTTCCAGAGGCTATTCTTACTTTCTACCACATTTTGTCTCACCTTAGTACTAGAAGCTGAAGAAAACATAGCATCAGTCCTTGTTTGACTATTACCTATCCTTTGTGCTCCCTGCCCAGGAATTTTTCGAATGTCTTTCCCAGTAGGATTCCTGGTAAGCTTCAC
Organism: Prunus persica; assembly: GCF_000346465.2. Lineage (NCBI taxonomy): Eukaryota > Viridiplantae > Streptophyta > Magnoliopsida > Rosales > Rosaceae > Prunus > Prunus persica. The sequence continues at coordinate 4,485,538 of NC_034009.1, forward strand.
CTTAGCATTGCTCCATGTCTCCGTACTTTGTTTTGCAGAACTGTTCGCTTGGCTCCTGCCAAATGTGTTTTCCTCCCAAATATCAGAATGTTTCACTGACAACAATGAAGGCTGTCTGTTGCGCACATCTATAGATGGCCTAGGAGTGCTTGTGGAGAGTCTTGGAGAATGCACAGGTTGGCTTTGTTTCATGAGTTTGGAGGTTGCTAGATTGGAATGCTCCCCCCTGTGTACAAAGTTCTGAGCTAATCCATCTACAACATGTTCTAGACCTACCACCCTTGTTTGTAACATAGACAAGCTATCCATTATGCCAGACGTAAAGACCTGTGAAAGAGTTCAATACAAGAGCTAAATTACAGGGTTCACAGTAATTAACGATGTAAGGGGAAAAAAGATATTCTGATTTCTAAGCAATATATGACAGAATGACCATATATTTCAAATACAATTAGACTGCTCAAAATGTCAGGTAGGACCTCTAGTAATTAGACCTTAGCCAAGACGGCCAACTACAAGTTTACCTCAAGAATTGGAGAGGGAAAAAAATGGAACTAAGATGACACAAGATGCAATGCTAACAATTACTTTCAGACGTTCAGGATTATAAAAAATAAAATAAAAATCCTATATGAAAGGATACAGTGACTCCAAAACTTAAAACTTTTGTACCTGGAAATTGAATGGCATGCCTACTCTTTCATGATGATTTAGCAACAAACGCAGTGTTATCAATTGATTGTCGTTGATATAAAGTTCAAAAAATCTTACAGATGGCACTCAAAGTTTTTGCATAGAACAGCATATCAAAATGTTTAATTAATTATCTAAGAGTTTAAACAAATGGTGAAGCAACTAACACACATCATGTCTGAAAATATCAATATATGTACCTGTAAAAGATCCATTAAGTTGGACTGTTTGGTTTCAATCTCCACTAGTTGTTTTCTAATGCAAACCACTTCATTTGCCATTTGTGAACAGCATCCATGTGGAGAATGGGAACCGGATTCTGTCACGGTTGAATCAAGACTTCTACGGTCGTGCATCCTTTCAGAGTACATCTGTTTCTCACTACTAATATCTTCAGCTGCAAATCGCTGATTTCTTCCTACTGGCTTCTGCAAACCACCTTTATCACTGCTATGAGAACCTGTAACAAACTTCGCCTCAAGGTCATCCGTGACAAGATTGGACCCAGATGAACACTCTTGCTTTTCATCCATAGGCACATATTCATATCCAATGTCCTGTGTGCTTGTAAAATCTGTGCTTGTCCGTTCTAAAGTCTTTGTAATAGAGCTACCCTCAGATTCTTCATTGTTAAATTCGGACAAAGAAGCATTGTGGGTTTTTGGAACTGCAATTTCAATATGCCAATCATCTTCATTGGAACGTTGATGATTTTCCACATAACTTGGACATGTTTTTTTCATAGACAAAGGAATCCTGCTCTTGGTTGAGCCAGTAACAGCTTTCTTGAGTGTGATATCCTTCCGTCCAGATTCACTAGCACTAGTGATATCACTGTAGTCACCTCCACAGAAATTCTCTGAAGAAAATTGGTAAAGCATTATGAGAACAAGCAAAGCGCATTAAGTCAAGAAACATTCCAGAACTAAAAAGAAAAAAACAAGAAGATATTTTCTTATCAATCAAAGCAGGCTTTCTATGCACTAGTAATATACATGAGGAATTAGGCTTCGTCTCCCTTATCATAAAAGAAAAATGAAGAGAAAACATAATTGAGGAAGCAGTATAACACGAAAGATATCATGATGAAAGACGATCTCTTTATCCATACGGCATCGGAAGCTAAAGTAACTCATCAGAGGAATATTAATAAGTTCATATGATGAAAGATGTAGAACATTGTAAAACAAGACTGCTTTCACCTATTAAACCTGTTCCTCCAAAAGTACACCAACATTTGAAGGGGAGTTTATGGAGCAGGAGCATGTATATTTTAAGCATGGTTCAACTAGACCTTAATCATCAAAACCAAGTAAGATAAATAAAATCAGCTACAACTCAAGTTCATATTTGGACTTTCAGGTTAAACACTTCATAAACTCCTTACATAAAGTTGAAGTTTTCATTTCATCCTAATATACAGGAACTATTCTCAAGGAATTTTATTGAATTTCAGGTAATAGAATAGTTTCCTTTACTAGGTTAATAAAACTGCACAACTCCGCTAGTCATTGTAGGATTCAAGATGCATCACAAAATGTCCAATCTGATTGAACTGCACTAGCTTCCAAATCTTCTTAGCTTAATAGGAAGCATCCAGAAGCAACACAAAGAAAGTACCAGAAAACAAGTAAAACCAACTATGGATTTAGATGTTTATGCGAGCATCCAGCACACAAGATAGAATTGAAGTAAAATGCAGCAAGTAAAACCAATCTGAACACACATATACAGATACTGGCAACCAGTCAATAAACCTTTTATGGAAGATCCAGCTTCTGAAGGTTCAGGAGTATCTGATCCTGGAAGACTTTTCCAGCACTGTAGAGCCTGCAGGACAGTATCCCTAACTGGTTTCACCTAGAAACAAAAGAAGCACCAAACAGATCTAGTTTAATCATCTGCATGAAAGAAGATTCTCCGACTGTAGATCTTTAATTAACACTAACCTTGTCAAAGCGACAAGATTCAAGGGAACGAACGCAGGAAGCCTTAAAAGAGCCCAAGAAGGATCCACCACCTGAAGCTATTTCCCCTAACGCTATGCATGCAGCTTTGCGTGTTGTCCAGTCATTACTCTTGAGAGATTCTTGAATGCTAGCCATTGCAGCAGAGAGAACATTTTGTGTTGGAGCACCCCCTGCCTGGAACAGAAAATCAAATTGTGCACCAAAAAACATTTCTACCACACAAAGTACAAAAAGTATAGGTGCTACAAAATATACAGTAAAATAAAATAAACACAAGCATGTGAAGTATCAAAGTAGGTTGTTTAGAAGCGTAGTAGCCAACGGCACTATCCCATCCCATTCACTGATTAATTGAAAAAAGGAACTGTACTATGATTGAGAGGGAACACCATATAGCATGTTTTACAAATTCTAATAATTAATGTGAAAACAGAGATTCAAAGAAGATTCTTTTGCACACAAATAAGAACGCAAACTAATGCTATTCATGCAAATACATCAATCTGTGATGATTAAACGAGCTGTCATCTTAAATTGCTTTCATTGGTATAGATTGTAAACTCAACATTAAAAACCTCTCCTTATGTGAACAATAACTCGAATGATTTGCAGATAGAAATCAATTAACAGTTCTTCATACAGCATTTGGAAAAACAAAATTTGCAATACCAGAATCATAAAAGACAATCAATAATATCATGAACAACTTATGTTTGCTTAAGAACTCACCTGGATAATACTTCTGTTCAATTCAATAATTCCTGGCTTCGCCATGAAATGTGGATTTTTTAACAACTTTATTGTTCGGTTCAACATACGCTGCAGAATTGAAACTGGAGGATCATGACTATTGTCAATGACCCTAGCTAAACACAATGCTGAACCCGACTGCACCTGCCTGTTTTGTTCACCCAGAGCTTCGAAAAGTGGCCTTACTAAGACAACAAAGACTCCATCACCCTCACCTGTATTATTACTCAATTTTGAAGCCAAAACACCAACAGTCTCCACACATGCATCTCTCACAACAGAGTCTGGGTCCTTTAATCGCTTAACAATGCTGGCAACCATCTTACCAAGATGCAGCCCAACAAGCCCCTCATGATATCTCACTAATGTACCAACCAGTCTAATACATTCCTTTCGAACTGCACTCTTTTGTTCTGAATCTGTATCCAAAATACAAGACAGAAATGGAGCAATCCCTTCTGGGGTTAAGCACTCAGCCATCTTCTCAAGTTCCTCAACGCCTATTTGGTAAGTATCTCGATCAGCAAGTTTGTTCAGTGCACAAACCACCTTGTGTTTTAACTCAAAAACCACCTGTTGCGTATTGACTCTTGTGGGTCCCCTCCCTTTAACATGTGCATGTCTCTTCATCTTGAATAGGAGCAAGAAATACACAAGTCCTAACTATACAAGATTAATTCCCTTCAAAGTTGGGATTGCTGATGGGTATAAAAGACATCACAACTTAAATATACCAGTGGAAAATACTTGGTTTTATTGTTCAAAATATTGAAATCCTGCAAAGTCAAAGTAGACAGGAGTTAAACAAAGCAAACTAAACATTATTCATTTCTTATACCATGATGAACTGAAACCTAGTAGTAACTAATCAAATGCAACCCGATATTGCTTCATTCAATTTCTTCTTTTCTTTTCTTTTTCTTCTCAAAAGTATATTTTAATGAAGAAAAAAGGGCGAAACAAGTTGAAACTTCAAACATAGATGTTGGACAGTTTAGGACCAACAAAAGAAAGGTAGTACAATCAATCATGTGGTTCAAAGTTTGAGCCTTTTTTTTGAACTTTTTAAGAAAACACACAAACCACATAAAAGAGGAAAAAAATTCAAAACATTCCCACTATTTATTACTCAATGTTCCTATAATCAGTGTTTTGAGCATCAAGCTAAATCCTAAATGTTATTTTTTTAAAGCATTCAAGGAACTCTAAAACAAATTATGAAACAACTAAGATTTAAACCCTAAAAGTCTTAGAGCAAGCACTTACACATAGTCTCTGTCAGTTCCCGAGTAGAATTACCCCGGGGCCAAAAAGGAGGGTTTTGCATTGTTACTTCAGAACGCAGTATCAAAGCTTCCTCTTCTCCCATTTTCTTTTATTTTTCCGGCGCTTTCTTGGCTGCCAAACAGAAAATAAAATGTAGAGAGAGATTAAGGAACAAAATTTGAAAGAATGCCTTGGAGATTAACGAAACTTAGAATATAAACAAAGGAATTAATAAAATACTCAAAAGAACGAATCTCAGGGAGCGTTTCTTCTGGGACGGAGTTCGAGAAAATCTTACCCTTCGAATGAGAGAGAGAGAGAGAGAGAGAGAGTTTTTTTCTTGGTGTTATGGTTTTTTGTTTTTTGAAATGATGATGACCTTGGCTTCAAATTTCGCGCTCAGTGCTGGGTTTTCAAATTTAGAAAGGGAGCGTTTGGATTGGAGCTTGGGGTTTGTTTTAACCAATAATTGCAGCTTGGGCACATGGAGCCCACATGCAACTCCTGATCTCCTTAACCTTAACCGAAGAGCATAATAATGCTTTTAAAAACCATAAATTATTAATTTCAAATGCGGAATGATAATTTGAGAATGTGAAAATGTTGTCAAACAAGGAGTAGTTATAATTTGGTATCAGAATATAGTAATGTAGTATATTCGTTCACGTGTTATAATAGAAGTTGATGTTTATCTATGCACACTTAAATTTGAATAAGAACAAAATGAAGAAACCATCGTATTTCAAATAACTAATTGCATATATTTATTTCAAATCTATTCCGAAACTCTAGGGTTTAATCCCCCTCTGCCCCCAAATATCAATTTTATAAAATAAATAATCATTCCGAATTTCTTACATCTCATTATTTCAAATACATTCAATCTAATATTTATAATTTTTTTATTTCAAATACATTCAATCTAATATTCACATTTTTTTAATAGAAAATTTAGCATTATTGTGAAATCCAAATACTTCCTTTCAAATACCTTCATCCAAATATTTCAACTTTAAAGTGGATTTGGGTTTTACTAAAGTAGTCCCAAACAGGACTCCTCCAAATCCATCAATTCAAACGGGCCCTAAAATTTATTTTAACTTCCAATAAACCCTCGCCCAAGGCAAACACAACAAAGGGCTGTTATTAGAGAGAACATTGAATGCCTATATTTTATTTTATAAATGTGCACTATATTTTTCTACCATAAGTACTAAACAAGATTTGTTGATTCCTCATGCAAGTTAATGAGTATGCCTCACTGAGTGTTAAGATGGGTAAAAGCTGTGCCTCAGCCAAGTAACTTCAAAATTACCATATGAGATACAACTATGATACACAATCACCTGGAGTTTGTTATGATTTATTTCCTTTTCTTTTATGAAATTTTTTTAGGCTCTAGAACTCATTACTCTGCGATGTTTAGTTGACAAAAAAGGTAGTTGAATTTGAAATACATTAGCTTGCATGAGAGAATGTTATACAAATTAATGGCAAGGTTTGCTCATGAAGCCTGCAGCACCCGGCAGCGGTATTCTCCCAGTGCCCATATAGGGAATATGTTCCGGTACGCGGCATACGTGATCATACAGTTCCGGTTGAAGACACCCATGATTTCCTGTAAAAAAAATTGTCAAAAGGAAAACGATTAAACGCATCTTCAACAGGTGACACAGTAGAATTAAATCATCATTGCACTAATAGACCCCACATTAATGTTTCGGAAATGACATCAAAATTTAAGAAAACAATTTATTGAGATTAGAAGCTAGCATTAATTTCATTTTGGCAGAACATCCAACAACACCTTGATAGTGAAAGGGATTTATTAATGCTGTCCCTAAGGTTAATGTTTCAAGGTTTGAGTTCCATTCTTTCTTGACCCTTTTAATTAGGGATTTCAATTACCATACAGCAAATACTTTTACATGATACCAACAGAGAAAGACTTAATCATACCTCTCAGCCTTACCTAAATTAATTCACACAAATTGTAATGAAATGCACTACAATTCAACCAACTCTCTCCTATTGATTAGTCAAAATTCCTCCACATAAATCAACATCCAAAACTTTGTTCAACATTAAGAAGAATTAAAATGATGAGAAATATCCATATAATTCTAAAACCACCCTGTGTGGCTTGACATGGTTTCTTGTTATCTTCTGCATGCTTTTCTTTATACATTTTAAATCAACCAAAAGCACAATGAATTTTCTTCCATCCAAAAAACGTGTCAAGCTAAAGCTCAGAGCAAAACAACACAATTTTCCATACAAAAGTGTGCCAATATTACAAGGAATTAATACGATGTATTCATAATTTTCCCAAAAAGTTTGTTCAATTTCTAATAAAAATAACTATCTTATCAATATCATATGTTCACATCCTAACATGAAGAGATCTTCTTGTTCAATGCAATATTCACTAGAAACCCAAAAAGACAAGAATCATGCAAAATGGTAGAAACTTAGAGCACTTGTTCTCAGGTTATGCATTTTAAATAGTACTGTAACAAACAATGAAGTACCTCTTGCGGAAAATCCCCGTTCTCCATTTGAGAATTTATCAAACGTCTTGCCGCACGGTGCAACGGTGTTGGATCTCTCTCAGCCTGCTCCAATAAAAAAGACTACCACAATCAGCAAAAATGCAAACGCTAGGAATAACACCAAGGAAAGCAGTGTACAAAAATCCCTATCAGCATCAGAAAACGAACAAATGGGAAGCATGTGGATCTGGAGGGAAAAAGGGTCAAGTTTTTTGGAGTTGTGTCTTGGCAGTTATGGAATTGTTTGGTTGGAGAGGAATGGCAGAACTTTTATCGAAAAATGCGGAGGATGAAGATCTCTAGTGGGAGAGGGCCAGATTTTGTGTGTTTCTGTGGGATTCAATGTCTAATGAACAGATAGGCTTCACCTTTTTTTCTTAAGGGGGGTTAAAGAGTGGCTGTATTGTCCTAAATCGTTAGAACTTAGAACTAGGACTTATGTTGTCTGTAAAATTCTGGTGTTGTACTGAGTGTTTGGACAGTAGAGGCTTTGTTTGTGTATTTGGTGGACTCCACTGCTCGTCTACTTTAGTGTTTTGATGATTAGCTCATATTAATAAAACTACTTGTTCTTATCCGATAAAAAAGAACCAAAACAATTGTTGCGACATGAGAATAAGTTGAATAAAAACATACACATGTTCATGAAACGTATTTGGTAAAATTACATGCACACCTGCCCAGCGTCAATAAGAGCCAACATGGCCCATCCAGTATTTACCACATGAGACCTATCACCCTCAAGATTTGTGTACACCTGTCCAGAAAAGCGATAAGAAGAAACATTAGAAGTCAAGAATCACAAAAACTATCACAATAAAATTTTAATCTAGAACCAATTTAACATTGTCACCTCAGTCAAGAACCATCCCATTACTAGCAAAGTTACAATCTCTTCAAGAGTCTCTTTTTTGGCAAAGGCATCAACATATTAGGTACACTATGAAATAAAAGTATAAAGATAGTGCATTTTCAAAAACAAACGTTACAAATATTCTACACCTTGTTAACCAGTTCTCTATCAAATCACTGTCTGAGAGTTTTATTAAAAGAAAAAACTAAGGACTCAAGACTGTCACAGGTTTTCGTGGCCATATAACCATACACTGATGATAAGGAAATAGAAGCTTCATTTAGATTCAATATATAAATACACAGACACACACATACAAACACATATCTTGTTCTATAACAGGATTGATGAACCACTTGATAATTTATAGACAAATATGTGCATTTATTTGATAACTAAGAAACAATTAAAATCAACAGACTTGCCTTGTTTTGACATGATAGATAACTCTCGGCCCAGCCACCAGAAGCAAGCTGTTTTGATAGAAGAAAATCACAAGCTTTACGAATGCTAGAGCTATTGTTATAGTTCCTTCCAGCAGCCACCAACCCTTTTACCCCAAACCATGTACCATAAGTGAAGCAAACCCCCCATGAACCATACCTGTTCAGCAATTTTAGAAATAAAAGGTGCGATCAAACTGAGAACATTGAAGTTTTTTGTAGAAGCAACAAACAGGAAATCATAAATTGTGTTACACTTAAAAAGTGTACATGCATTGATTGAGCAAATTCTAAAAAACACATAGATCAGAGAATAAGAAAGCAGCTAGAAAGAGCTTATATAGTGGTAAACAGGGGCAAACCATGAACCATCAGATTCTTGTATCTTTTCAATAAACTCAACAGCTCTTTTAATGCAATGCTCAATTTCTTCGCTCCGATGACCAGGATATAGTTTCTTAAATGATGCCAGAGCTTGAATAGCAGCTGAGGTACATTCGACATAACTACAGAGACATGTAGAAAGTACTTACTACTAATTAAGTAATTTGAAAAACAAAAACAAAAAAGTAATGGAAACCGACGCAGTTCAAGGTGCTGATATCTTACGGATAATCGATAACAATGTCACCAAAGGTTTCAGCAGGGTTGATCAACTGGAAAAAGAGAAGAAACAGTGAAAAAGATTAGGTCCCCCTGATCTCAGGAGGTAATGGTGAAAAGCATAGATTATTGCGACAGATTCTACATTTGGGCCAAAAGAAGGGCATCAACTTTAAATCATTATATGAGTCATCACATGCAATAGTGACTTTTTCCAAGTTTGAAGTAAAATTTACTAGAGAAGAAATGATAATTTTTCCATAAAACGAATTATGAGAGTGTGATCTACATCTCGATGGTAAAATTTTCTTATACATTTTCCATTGTTCAAGTGGTTTTCACTATCTTGAGTTAATAAACAACGGGAGAATGAAGATGCCCTTAAACAGGAATCTTAGGATATCTCGCGTAAGGGCTTTGATGATGTGCAATCACCAAACAGAATTGGACATATAGAGTAATGAGGTCCTTTTAAGGTGCACTACAGAAATTCTAACACTTACTAGACCGAGGAGATTATTAGATGGCAGTCATATTACTAGATCATGGACTTGAGCAGAATCCACCAAAATAAAATGAAGCAAAGTGAATGATAATGGAGAGTCTACCTCTAACCACCTGTAGGATCTTGTAAGTTCGTATGTTGCAAAGCCACCATCACTATTCTGCAATCACATTATAATAGATAGCTATCAGTGATTAAAAAAATTCTTTCGGGTTATAGATCAGTTGTTACGGAGAAAGCAAAGAAGACCATTAATTAGAAATCTGTAGACGGGGAAAGAAAGAAACATCATGATCAATTAACACAGTTCAGATTGTAATGCAATAATAGGTCCAAATAAAAAAGGCATTGTCACATATACTAGTGGCAGTATATGCTTTATTTATTTCACCTTTAAATCGTCACAACTCACCCTCCACACCGGAATTTTAAGAGAATCAGATTCGTATAAAGTTCCATCCCTCTCTTTAGATTTTTGAAAATAAGGGTATATATACATACAAAAATCAGACTTCTCTGTATCCATCAGCTTAGGCATAAAAAATTGTTAAAAAAATACAGGTAAGGTTTAAGGTAGGTGCAACCTAGGATATCAATTTAAAATAGGTACTACAAAATGCTGCTGCTGATGATGATGATCTTGACATCGTTGATACATTGGATGGGGTATTTAATCTAGGTGATAGATAAATCTAGCAGAGGGCGGGAGTGAAGCCTCTGATAGAAAGCTTAATGGATTGAGAATAGAGATCCTGTACTCTAGGATAACCTTAGATGAGGACTGGTGCAACTTACCATTCTTTTGTGGTTGTTAATGTTGATGATCTTCAAGAGAGGCATTTATTACAAAAGATAAATGTCAATACAACTGCAACAGCCAAAAATCCTAGACAATATTAATAAAATTGGTTCTTGTGAAGTTTGAAAAGTTTATTGTTCTAGGACTGTAATCACCTTATAAATAAATGTCACTTTATCACATATTTATAGTCACATGCAAGCTGCATTTTTACCGCTTCTAAAGACACCCTTCAGTGCATAAATAAGTAGTTCTTGGTGATGTTATGGATGGTAGAAAATTAATACACATATCTACTTCAGACTATAATGGTCTCAGCTAACCTGCAATGAGAGTACGACATTGACAGAATCGTATAACCGCTTTGCATCTATTGGTTCACCAACAATTTCTGATGGAATTTTTGACAATGATAGAACAGCCTGAAAAAAGAAAGGCTTAGAAATAGTGAACAAGGAATAAACAAATGCATCGTGTTCAATTTGGTCAAAACTCACTTTCAATCCTTCTGCGGTGCAGTCTGAGATGGGCCATCCATGATCACCAGTAGAAAAAGGCCAAGCACCCTTTGAAATGTGGCGATACCAAAAGTCAAGATCACCTGGGCAATTTTCTAGAACCTTAATAAAAAAATAAAAACAGTCAATTAGGGAAACGGCAGGGCCATTAAAATATAACAGTATTAAGAAGCACAATGATTTCTGATACACATGGAAACGCCACCTGTGAATCCTTGATGAATTTATGTCCCTTTCTTAGAGTTGAACCAAATTCTTCTACAAGGTTGGTTGAGATAATTGCTTGAACAGCAAAAGCAGTGTCCCATAACTGGCTTCCATTGTACCCCTGCAGTGAGTCATAAAATCAGGATGCTCAACAGAAAACCCATTAAACAAATGTTGTCTCATTAAGTGCTGTAAAACAAATCTGCATAACTGAACTCATTCGCAGTTAGAGGGTATTAAGACTTTCAAATGTGTCCGTCTCGGTAAGCACAGCAATGCAAGCATCTGGATAGTTGAATAAATCACAGCAGCTATAAAAACTTCAAAAACTTGTTCACCTACCTAGCAATTGTATTAAACTTGATCACATGTATTTTTGTAGAAAGGGAAATTACCATATCATATTATTGGTGACTACTGAATACAACTAGCACTGGAAGTTATGTAGTAATGTTTTTCAATAAGCATTCTAAAAGCTGTAATGTCACATTCACCAAACCAGAAACATGGAAGAATTATTAAAAACAGTTCAAGGTAAGATGGTAGTATACAGACCTGCATTTTCATGCCATCCTCAGCAATCCATAGATAATCATAGATTCTTGGAAGATGCAACTTGAAAGCCTCTGAATTCGGATCTTCTACCCAACAACAAAGCATATTTAACACCTGCAATCCACAACAACCTCAAACTGTAATTGCCAAATAGAAATATGCGAAAGGAAGGGGTTTTTAATGTACTGGTTACCAAAACATGAACATCAATAAAAACATAAGTGAATAACTAAAACACAGTTAAAAAAGTCATCCAGAAACGGATCAGATTGATCAAAGATCAGTGAAGGCATATAAGAACCTAACTAATAAATAAACTTCAATAACAGTCTCATAATTATCACCAAGTTTGGTAGGCCAGAAAGTGTGAGGGATAAAGGGATGGAAAGATAGGAGATCCTTCATTTGGTAAAGATATGGGTCAGGAGAAAGGAAAATAGGGTGGATGAAAAGCCACTCCAGACCCACCAAAACCAATGCGCTCATGGTATGATTGGAAGAAATCTATACAAATTGTTATAAAATTCCTTATAGATTACTAAAATATTCTTCCTAATAAAGGGCAAAATGTAATCTTTTATACCAAACTGTCCTTCCTCTCTCCTTCTTTTCTACCAAAGAAGAAGCAGAGAAACTTATATCCTTCTCACTTCTTATCTTTCCCATGTCTACTACCTGTTTTCTCCTTCCCACTCTCCATCATCTCTTCAAAATATAGTATAAGTCACAGCATTAAAAAGTTATCTTTACTCTGCTTAACAGACAGAAAGTTTAACACACAAGTGTGTGTACCGCTGAACTGCTTGGATACATACCTTATTCACAGGCCCAATGCAAATATAACGAGTATTCTCATCTTCATAATGTATGTGCTCAATTGCAGTTTTAAGAGCCTTTTCTCTCAACTTCTTTCCAGGCCAACGCATTAAGATTGGTTCAACAGCCATATGGAGAGAGGACCAAAGTATATCCTGTACAAGGGGGTGTGGGTAGTACAAATCTTCCTGCAAAAACAAAGAAACGAGTTTTCTTATTAGAAAAATCAGGATCAATGTGAAAGTAGAGACAGATACTTGACAGTATACCAATTGACGGAACAGTACAGATATGCAATCTGCCAACTGTAATCCATTAAGTTATCTTGAACTCATTCACTGAATTTTGTTCATCAATGTATCTTTTTCTTTTTTCTTTTTTATAGAAACTATATATATATATATATATATATTAATAAACAGAAATGCGAAAATGATAGACAAAACATTAGTAAATACTCAACACTTCAGTCAAGTTGTTGAAGAAGATTTATTACTCAACACTTTTTTTTTAATCACAATCACTTTGACCAACCTTTGCACACTGGTTGCGAGCCACATTCCAATCTATTTCATGATAGGGAACATTGAAAAGCTCTTTCCTCAAAGACAAGACTGTTGGTGTGATTGGGCCAACAAACCTCTTTCCATATAAGTAAGACATTGGCAAATAAACCATTCGGCAGTGACACCACATCCTTCCTGCAGAGTAAAAAGAAAATCAATTCCTCCACTAGCGGATTTATTGGAAGATCAAAACGATAGTTCATGTATGCCACAAGAAACCTTTATCTGAACTTATAGACAAAATTCACCATTGCACAGCTGAAGCTTCACTATAACAAAACTATGAACATACTAGTTGAGAACGATAGTATTAGAAGTCTCACTTGTAGGACAAAGAGCACAATTTTAAGAAGGGAACAAAAAATCCCCTAGAATACAGCATATTTTGTTCATGGTTAGCAGAATAGGAATGCTAAATCATGTGGAAGATGCTAAAAAAATAATCCAGAGCTTGATCTTTTCAGCATTAAATTGATTTTAAAAAAAGTTCAGTGTGAAGCATAAAATGTAGGCTATCGAATTAATATGAACACCCAAACTATGTTGATTACCTTAGCTGATAGTACATTACAAGTTACTATCAGCCACGTTAGACAAAATTACAGAAACACCTGTTCTTTTTTTTCTTTTCTTTTTCATAAGAAGAAAATCACTTATTCTCCAAAATCACAGCATACATACAGGAAATACAGTCATCCGCATAGAATGCATAAATGGCAAGAACCTGGATGGATAGGCAGCATGTACGGAAGAAGCCATATCTCAGGAGGCAGGGGATTATTGCCAGACCATTCAAATGCTCCCAGAACCTATTACAGACCACCAATACCACAACAAATAAACAAATGGACTAGATTGTGGATATATAGAACTCATTCCAACAAAACTAGTAATCAAATGTGAAGGTCAGTTAGACCAACAAGATGAAGGTTAAGTTCTGAACTGATAACCACATTTTCCCCCACGATGTAATTGCAGTAGCACCACCATGGTCCAGAATCCATTTACGCCCGCTCTCCATCGCTCCTTGTCCATCTTTAGCTCCTTCACCAAGCAACCTTAAAGTAACATAAGTCAAGACACTACCAAACATAGTACTTGGGCCCTCAATGTGTAAGCCCCACCCACCATCTTTGTTCTGCAATTAAACATCTCTAAATTAACAAATTTTGGTCCCACGTGCAGAAGCTCTACAAAAATATATCCCACAATCTAAATTGATGCTTACCTGATGATTGTAAAGGTATCGACAAATCTCCCTCTTATGCTCATCTGATAAGACTGCATTCAATGCCCCAGTGATAGACAAAGTAATTACCTGATCATTTGATGGGAAGAAGTGTCCAGAATTAAAATGATTATTTCTTTCTGCAATGGATTTATTGTACAAGGAATAAAAAAATGAATGTTTGCAGTACACTTTTATGTTCTTGAAGGCTGAGACAATTGATTTAAAATACAATCCACCCATTTCGGGATTAGCTGGAATATTTTCCACAACATACAGTTGCTATTGGCAGCAGCATCAGCACTTACCAGGCCAGGCAGTAGAAACATAGGGCCACCATAGTCCCCGGGCCAATGTCCATCATGGGCTTGAAGACTTGAATGGAAATTTATAGCCCTTCTTAATGTATTTGTCACTGTCTCCCCGGTCACATCTTCTGTGTCTTTTACTTTGATCTGGGGTAAAACAGCATGACCTGGGTTCTCCTTGGATAACTATTTTTCAGTGAGGAAAGATAAATAGTTATAATAAGTGATAACATTTATATATTATATGAAATTAACTTAATAGAAGACTAATGTTTGAGCATTGACAGACTCATTCACCATTCCCCAAAGAGCAGAGCTAAAAAAAACTATTATATGATCATTCTCCCTTAAAACTATTATATTAAAACCAATAAACATTAACTAACAATTGATTCACAGTCTGACTGATTATTCCAGTGACAGGGAAATGTAAAGAAACAAGCAACTTTATCTGAAACGGTAATGATAACATGTAGAACAATCGATATTTTGAATGATCCTCTTTCATCATGCTTTTCCTCAAAACAGAAAATATAATCACTGATGGTCTATCCTTTTCCAGTTGAGAGATTTTAGGATGATTTTCACACAAAAATAAAATAAATAAATAAATTCAAGGAGCAGCTTGATATTCTGGATGACTACAGTAGCAAATCATAAACTCTTCGCCACCATTCCAACTATGGAAGGCATACGAAATTCTATAATCAATTTTTTGTAAGAAACCTTAAATTCTATTATTAGGAAATTAGAACTATGATTATTCTTCAAATAATATTGGACAATATGTCAAAGGGAAAGCCTTTCAGAAAGTCTGCTGCTGTTCAAACTCAATAACTCTTTAGATGGAACCCACAAAAAAGAATTTTTTACAATCATACCAAGAAGTGGAAAACTGGGGAGGCAAAACACTAAGATGTTCTTTTTTGGATAAATGCATAGGTGAAGGATTATGATTGCATATTCGCTAACCTTAGAACCCAAGTCATTACAATATCACCTCTATCAGTCCATTAAACAGTAAGAATAATCCAAATTTTAGGAGAACTGAAAAGGCTGACGTATTTTCAGGAATACTTCCAACAAGTATTCTTACACACTTTTCCCCTTAACATTTAAAATGAAAAGAAATAAAAGGTCAATCGTTTACAAGATTTATCATTGACTACAAAGTAGATGAATATAACAATAGTGCAAAGTGTTTACTGCTCCTTTAGCTTAATTTAGTGATACAATTTTATATCTAGTTGCATACTGACTTATACTTGTTCAAGTTGGCAGCTTTGGAATTTTAAAAGCGGAGTACTGTATTCAATGAAATTTCAAAAGAAATGGCACTAAAATCATGTGGAGTGAAGGGTTGTCCTGGATTACAATGATAATAAAAAAAATATTTAAAAAAGAGATTGGCAAAGGAATCAGCAGCATCCAACCAACATGACAATTAAGCCGGAAACAGTAGATAACAGCTTAAAAATCTTTCAGAAACCAAAAATCACATGAAAATATTCAACGATAAAAGTAGCAGTATCCTAGTTTTTTATCCTCAGAGCAGCTATCATTGACTCTTACATTTTGTGACATCTTCTGAAATTGGAACCAACAAGGAGATTGTCAAAAGGTTAATACTAAAGACAAATCCCCATTTGCTTAGAAATCTCATCCAAGGGAGACAAGAGAGCATATTTAGGAACTTTTCCAGAAGACTCAAAGTGACGCAAACAAGCTGCTATCAATTAGTTTTCCATCCCCTCACTTCAAAAACACTCAAGAACTTCCCTTTCTCCATCATGGTTTCACAATTCAAACCAACACGCAATTCCGCACTAACCCATTGATGACTTAGTCAAACCAGGTCTTTCTGGGGTCAACTTCAACTCTAAAATATAATATCAAAATATAAAATACATATTCATATTCAAGTCTTCAACAAAGCACAAGATCCACAAATGAAAACCATATTACTTAAAAGTTCACGTAAGCACTCTCAAAACAAGCAGCAGAGCTTTCATTTTCATCAAACCAATAACGCATTTAAACACACAGAGTAAATAATTACCTGCATGCGCATGAACAGATCGGAGCTGTGTTTCTTAACGAACCGATTGTTGCGAAAGTGCTCGCGAGCTTTCTCGATCTCGAGGAGCTCTTCGGGGGTGCCAAGCTTGGGATCAAACTCCCACACTTGCCTGCCCACATGATTGTTGAGTGTGCGCAGCCACGGGCTCCCTCCCTCCGCAATTTTCAGCTTCCACATTTTCTGGGTTCTTCTGTTTGGTTCCCGAGAAAACCAAAATGACAGAAAATGAGCGAACTTTAACGAAAAGAAAACAATTACAACCAATACAATAGCAAAAGTAGTTTGCTTTTTGGGAGTTTAAGATCTGTGAAGCGAAAGCGAAAGCGAAAACGAAAGGTTACCAGATTTCGATTATCAGTCAAATATTTGCACTGGTAGAGAAGAGACAGATAGAAAGCCGCTGAGAAATGCAGAGCTCTCTCTCTCTCCTCTCTGTCTTGCTCACTCCGAATGAGCGAGAAGTGTAGATGGGACTCTGAATGAGGCAGGTGGCAGTTGAGAAATTTTAACAATTTGGATTCACAGGGGTGATGAGAGAGAATGGCAGACAAACACACCGTGATTGTTTTGGCTGCTTTTGGATTTTTTGTTTTTTCCCATGCCACCGAATAGGCATTTTTAGCAATTGTGTTTTTTTAAAAATTGAGGTCTTCTAGAAAACAATTTGTGATTGAAATGGTTAGGGGATGAACTCACTAAAGCATTTAAATTAATAATTAATAATTAATAATTAATAATTTCAATTACAATAATGTGACCTTCTAGATGCATAAAGTTCCATGTTCTAGAATGTGATGTACATGACCATTAACTTGTGGCTCACCGGACTCCTCAGTTTGTTTTGCTACCATTTGCAGAATTGTTTTATTAAAATTTTTCTATTTTAAGTGTTTATAGCTTAATTGGTTAAAAAATATTTATACATGCATTCGAAGTGGATTTGATTATCTTTTCTCCTAATATCACTTATATTAAAATAAAAAATAAAAAACTTTCCCTACTTTTTTTTTTGTTATCTATTGGGTATGGGAATCATAGAAGTTTGGATAGATTATTGGTTGTGAAATGAAGTGTCAAAAGATAAGGGTGACATTGTTGATTGTCTCACTGTCACGGTTATTGGAGGAATTGTATTGAGATGTCTTAATTTGGGAGAAATTGGGTTCTTTTTAGGTGGGATTGGCTGCACCTTAGTATTGTTAGGCCATCTCCAGTCATGGGTCATAGGTCAAATATAGCTTTAAAATAATGCAAAAGTTATCTTCAATTATGGGCTAAAAAAAAAAATTCGGCCAAATTTAGAGGGTCACATTTGGCCATTTAACCTTCCAATCAGGCCACTTGTAGCCCAGCTTTGGTGTAGGCCAAATTTTTTTGTAGGCTCAACACATGTGCTTTCTAAGAAGAGAAAGTATCATGTATAGGCAAAAGCACGAAATATCTCGTGCAACTACATATCCAATAACCAATATTAAAGGCGTGCAAACGACATGTTTTTATTTATTTATTTTAATAACCTTTTTAAATGTTTTCAAATTCGTTTTGTTTTTAAAAAATATATATATATATATATAAAATTGATTTCTGACCGTTGGAGGTCAAAATCATTGATTGAAAAGATACCTTTCTTTTTTATTTAAAACCTTTTAAAATGTTTTAAATTCATTTTGTTTAAAAAATATATAAAACGTACACATGTCATATATGGAATATTGTCTCTAAATAGTAGTTTAACTAAATTAAACAATACATAGTTGTGGAATGTATGAGTGTTGTACCATAGTTTTTCTCAAAATAATAAAATATGAAATACCCTAAAATATAGTCATGCATGGTTGGAGATGGAAAAATTTAACTCTACACTATTCTTTAAAAAATTAATATTTTGAAGGACTAAATTTATAGCTTTTAGCCCTATAACTGAAGATGGCCTTGTAGATGCAGATACATGAACACATGTTTGCAAGTGTCAGTATTACAAAAATACAGATCCATATATTATGCCGTGTTAAAAACCAGTATGTTATTTACATGACACAAAGTTTGGTACCCGGAGTTTTTAGGATCACAACCTCAATAGAATTATGATGTCTTGGAAAAGAAAATCGCAAACATATAGAGGCCAAGAATCCATATCAACAAGAATAGTAGTGTATATGATGTAATCAATCACGTGACGAGAGATGCATAAAAAATAAAGCATGACTCATCAAGTCCGTGACAATGACAACTACACAAGCAACAACGCATCCACACTCCTTCACATTTAATGCAATCATCAACATCTCCAACCTCCAACCCCCAAATCCTTGTCTACACTACCATAATCATCACCTTCATATGCAAACTTTGCAATCAACTTCCGACATCAAGAGTAGAGGGATGTGCTTATCTTCTAAAGTACAACTTTTAGATTAATATTGTTACTACAAAACATTCTCGAAGGGACCATTTGGTATGAAATATGAGATGAAAGGAAATTGTATTTGAAGGACAACCTCATTTGATTAGTTGCCACTGGCTGCCAGCCAAAGAGTGGTTTGAAGCTATAAAAGGCATTGGTCCACTCCTCCTTTTGTTTGGTACAAATTAAAATGTGGATGGTACGTAGTTGCAAACAGCATTTAAATCATATTAGTGCTGGGGGGCCTCTTGAGAAGATTTGATGGTTCTTGGATAAAAGGTTTTTCTTACTATATATGTAGGTGTTGGCTGGTTTTTCATGAGGGCCTTTCTCTTGTTTTTATTATTATTTATTATTTATTATTATAAATATTATTTATTTATTTATTTCATGAGGGCCTTTCTCTTGCTTAGGATGAAGGGTTTCGACATATTTTGGTTGAATGTGATTCAAACTCTTGTCTTTGGTCTCTGTTGTTTTGGTTGAATGGATGATCAATCAACGATGAAGTTAAAACAGCACCGCCCAAGGCAGCCGAGGTTCATCTTTTCCACCACTCAAATTGTTAGAAGGCTGCCGAAGATCATCCTTTTCACCAATCACAAGTGAAAGCGTACAAGGAAAGCCATAAAACTTATTGGACGCATATCAAAAGCTCGGCCAAGATTGCCAATTCGGCCAAGAAAGATGTGAAGTCTATAAATAGAAGTAAAAGGAACAAGGCTCCAACACCAGTCAACTCAAAAGCCCCTCAACGCGTAAAAAACCCTTTTTATATTTTTATCATGTAATTCCTAGTTTTCAATGTTTTTCTTTAGGCTTTAGGATTTAGGGTAACTCTCGTTACAAAATCTCAAAACCCGTTCTAAGTTCGTGGGCAATCCCTACTTTGATCGTTCATTTTATATATCGACAAGAGTTTCTTTGTTTATCATTTTCAAAGCTAATTCTTGAGCACCATCTAATCCATCTAGATACCTTTGGATATCCGCATTTCTCGAGCTATCTCAACCCGCTGAGCTACCGAGCCCAATGCCACCATTAAGCTACAGAGCTCAGTGACACTATCAAACCACACGCCCATTCTAAAAGTCTTGTAGTTGAGGCTTAGAACCTTATAGCTAAGAATGTGTTGCTTTATCGGCCACAATCGCTCGACAAGAAGTCAAGATCAATAGCACACCCATCACTCACTCGTACCCACGACAATTTTTGGCCACGGTACTGGCACGTCATACACACATCACAAAAGAATGACGTCTTTGTTACCCAATCCGCTCGACCCGCTTAATTATTTTATTCTAAAATAATTGACACGTAATGGGACTCACGTTGAATCAGTGTCTTCTTCTTCCTTTTTCGTCAATAACACTCAAATATTTTCCATTGGTTCTTTTATATTTGAAAGAAGAAAAAAAAAACACTTGTAGCATCCTCCCGCATCACTTTTTGTTTTTTTTATTTATCACTGTTTCTTCTTTTTTGTTACGTTGGAAGAAGTCGAATTGTTGACATATCCCTTCACCTTCTCTTTATCGTTGAGTAACTTTAAAGATTGACATTGTGTGATGTTTCATCTTAGCGATAAATAAATAAATAAATAAATATTTATATTTATATATAATGAGTTTCGATTGAAGGACACTTTTGTAGAGCTATTTTACATTGTATTTCATTCATCTAAACTGTCTATTTTGTAGATATTCATTCAAAGACCATCTCTGCAAAAAATTACTTGAATCCGATATCATTTGACCACTCAATTAAATTATTGAAATTTTAGTACTGTCTTTAAGCACTGTGTTTATTGATTTTCTAGGACACAATTAGATGTCTAAATGGTTTTTGATTTGTCTAATTTTTTGTAAAGATGCTTTATGAATGAATACCTAAAAAATAGATTGTTTGAATCATAGGAGAAAAAAAAATTGCAGGATACCCTAAAGGTCATCCCTCAAATAATATTTGAGGGATTCCTCAATAGTAGGAGATTATATATATAGTTATTTTGTCATCGGGATGTTCGCACATTATTACCGTGTGGATGTTATTGTAAATTGAGAAGAAAGTAGGGAGAGTAATAGAAAATACATAACGTCTACATGTAATAATGACTAGATGTTCGCATAGGAGAATTTTTGTGTGTATATATACTAGCCTCTCTGCACGCGCTTCCGCGCATGCGAGAGGTTTTTTTTTAAAAAAATTTAAATTTATTTTAGAATTAAAAAAGATAATGGATATTTGTGTTCCATAAAAATAGGACCCATTATCTGAATTTTCTTTTAATTTTAATTTTTTTAATACGAAAAATTGTGAATTTACCATATTATCCTCATTTAATTAATAATTTCAATTCTTAATGTTTGCATTAACCAAGGGCATTTTCTGGTATTTTGAATGTTTCACCATTCTCTGCCTTTTGCTTTATATATACTAGCCTCTTTGCACGCGCTTCCGCGCATGCGAGAGGTTTTTTTTTAAAAAAATTAAATTTATTTTAGAATTAAAAAAGATAATGGATATTTGTGTTCCATAAAAATAGGACTCATTATCTGAATTTTCTTTTAATTTTAATTTTTTTAATACGAATAATTGTGAATTTACCATATTATCCTCATTTAATTAATAATTTCAATTCTTAATGTTTGCATTAACCAAGGGCATTTTCTGGTATTTTGAATGTTTCACCATTCTCTGCCTTTTACTTTATATATATAGATATATATTGATACGAAAATAACAATAATATTTTATAAAATTACTAAAATTAGAAAGCGTGATGTGTTGCTGATAAGTCGATAGTGCAGGACGAATGTGGTGTCATTGTCGTTTGGTATACCTACTGATGTCGTTTTTGTTCGGAAAGAGATACGTGGGTCCCATGAATGCCACCATCCTGATTAGAATCAAGCTAGAAGAGGTCAATGCGCCAAGGTAAAAGATAATGGTTTAATAATTTTTTTTTACTTAATTTTCATGTTGTTAACCTTTTAATTTCAGATAATATAAGTATAGCATATCAATTATCAAAATGAAATAAAAGAACATTTTTCAATATAGCAACTTAAAAAATAAAAATAAAAAACAAGAACAAGAATCTTTATGTTGATTAGAAGAGCTTTAGATTTCATTTTCTATATGAATTATTTTACGAGTCTTACAATTTCAAGAATGTTTGACTATACTTGTATCAACTATTAAACAACTAACGATAGAGTAACAATTTTCATTTTATATATTTTAAAAATACAATAGTCTACCTCTTGCAACCTAGTTCGATTGTCCTCCCTTATCTAGTTTTAAATAGTTTATTATTAATCAATCCTTCAAAGTCAAGGCTCAACTATTAAACAACTAATCTATCAAAAAAAATAAAAAAATATTAAACAACTAATAGTAAAGTAACAATTTTCATCTTATATATTTAAAAAATACAATAGTCTGTCTCTTGCACCCGAGTTTGATTCTCCTTACCTATCTAGTTTAAAATAGTTTATTATTGATTGTATATTAGTTTCATTTGTTCATATTGAAATTCACTCTTAAGTTTCATTTATTTCTAACAACTAGATCTTACAAATGCAACACTATGGTGGGTTTGTGTTCAACTTGACAACCCCATAAAGCAATGGCCCAAATACTTTTGGGCCCTTTCATTATTGTCTAATCTTGATGAAGAACATACTAATTGCATTGGAGGAGGACTTGTATTTTCCTCATCCTCTGTTGCAGGACGCGTTGTGGGAGTATCTTAACAAGTTTGGGGAGCTTCTTCTAAAGCAATGGCCCTTCTCCAAGCTAAGGCAAAAAGGCTCTTGACACTGTCATGCACCATATGTTGACCGTTGATGGTTTTTAAAAAGTAAATTTAAGTTTTAATCACAAAAAATTTCTATATTTTTTGTTTTAATATTTTAACTGTTTTCTTTTATTTATTATGGGAGTTACAATTATTTAATTTTCAAGTTTTATTTTTATATTCAATACCTTAATTTTCTTATTTATTGTAGTGAAGGTTATATGTTCTTGGATGCTTATAAAATGTCACTCCTCCTTCACATTCACCACAATCTGATTTTTTTTTTCTTTTTCTTTGATGAAGAAAAGGGGGGGAAACCCCCAAACACCAACACAACAACTAACTACTACTAATCGAGCCTTAACAGCTTTCAACGAATCATTGAGCAATAAACAACCAAGCCAGGTAGGACTATCCTCAAAATAATAACAACCCAAGTCCAGATTGTGACTCCAAGTAGCTAACCCATCAGCTACATCATTCCTCTCTATATAGATATGTTGAAGCTTGATCCTTTGAAACAGATTCATAGGCCTTTTACAGCTGCTGACCAACCGAGCATTAGGATGACAAGTATTCAAAACCTTACTCTGAATAAGAAGCAGAGGAGTATCAGAATCCATCTCAATAACAATATCATCTACTTTTTCTCAACAATCAAATTCAACCCAAAAAATAGGCCCCACAACTCAGCTTCAAGCACTTCTCCCTGGTTTAAATTGACAACAAAGCCACCAATCCATTGACCCAAATGATCTCTTAGGACCCCTCCAACACCAATGGCACCAGTACTGCCCCTGCGAGACCCATCTATATTTAACTTGACTACACCAATTTCAGGAGGGACCCAAGCCAACAATACTTGCACCTTATTAACTCCACTATCAATACCAATAATGGCATGAAACCAATCTTTTGCAGCAGTAAAAATCAAATCTCTAGGGTTAAAGGCAAATCAGAAATAAACTCATTTCTCCATTTCCAAATATACCAGCATATAAAAACAAACATAATTCTCCATGGAATCTGAGCAAAGTGAGCCTTTGAATACAAATTGCTTAACAACCAATGATGAAAATCAGTTTGGAAAAAAGGCAAAGCTTGCGTAGAATTCATAAAGAGATCCCAAACCTTTCTAGCTCTAGAAGTATCTCTTAAGATAAACAAAGTAGATTTAATAGGCCACTTACAGTAATTGCAGGCACAATTCCCAGTAAGATGCCTTCGAACTCACTACTCATTGGAGAGAATTTTCTCTTGAAAAACCAACCAAACGAAAATTTGGAGTTTCGGAGGGATTCGAAGCTTCCATAGAACTCTCCACCAAGGATTTAGCCAATCTACCCCCTGAAAAAGCAAGCAGTAAGTGGACTTGACAGAGAATAACCCATTAGAAGTAGGTTTCCAGATCTGACAATCCTCCAATAAACCCTAAAAATTAGCTGAACAACCAGTAACTTTTTGGACCCATTCCTCAGGAAAAACACTCCTCAACTTCTCCACATCCCACCAACCATTGACAAAAAAATCAGAAACAAGAGAATTCAAATTGAGATCAGGAGCAAGATCCACTATCTGCATCAGAGGCACATCACTGATTCATTTATCTCTCCAAAACTTAACCTTATCGCCTTTCTCGAGCTTCCAAATTAACTCTTTGTCAAGCATCTTGAACTAGGAACTTTGATGCCTATAAAAGGCTACAAGACTCTAAGATACGACCCCCAATACATAAGCTCAAGATCAACTATGAGCACATTCATAGTCGGATAAATGTCTCCAAGTCACAAAACCGTAGCCCAAAAATAATCATCGAAAGTAGAGAAAGTATGAAAGTAGGAGAAGAGAGAAGTCAGATTGTGGTGTGTGATAAGCATATATTTTATATATATTTTGTACCTCTTTTATCTATTTATTTATTGTTATCCTTGATTTAAATTGTTTGTTTTAATATGTTTTGTGAGATTTGTGAAGGATTTGTGGAAATATGAGAAATTGAGCTAAAAAAGGGCAAGAAGATGAAGATTTCGTACAAATCAAGTAAAGAAGCTAAATCATTCCTTTTGTCACAATGAGTGTTGTCAAAGTTCATAGTTCAAGATGGTTCAAGTCTTATCCAAGTCAAACTATGAGAAATCAAGAAGACCCTAGATTAGTAGGAATCCTATTTTTATAATAATTGTAATTATACCTTAGATAGGTAGGATTTCTAGGAGTCCTATAAAGAGGGAGCTTTGGCCATTGAGAGAAGAACCTTAAGCCATCAAATTCTTACGAACAATGTGTTTCAAATGTGAAAGAGGAGTGACCTTCTATAGGCATCCAAGAACATGTAACCTCCGCCACATTAAACCCGAAATTTAAGACAATAAATAAATATAAAAAATTAAACAATTGTAACTCCTATAATAAATAAAAGAAAACAATTAAAGAATTAAAATAATATATAAAAATCAAAACGTTAAAATTTTAAAAACCTTTTAAATGTCAACACCATATTCACCCTAGGAGCTAGGATGAATATGGTTCAATGCTAAAGAAGGCTCAAGAGTTCATCACGAACACACAGGTACTAAACCCAAAATCAACCTTTGTGAAGTAAATAAAGTTGCTTACTCTAAGTTTCTATAGCTACAACTACACATTCATAACTTTCTAACTTCAGCTTGATTTCGGTTTGAAGATTAGGGAAGATTGCCCTGAAAATGAGAAATGGTATCGCCAAATTCCCAAGGGTGGATGGCCCTTCTCCACTCAAGACCAGGCTTGGCTTGTTTCGGATTGTAGTGCAGAAGGTTTGAAGGTAATCAATGCACCATGCAGCAAAGGTTTTGAACTTTTGATTAATTACCCAATGGAAAATGCAGATTTTCCTCAACTAAGTATAAAGCCACACACATGTATTAAACAAAGTATTTTAGTATAGGATAACAGTCTTGCCTCATTTTCAGTTTAGACCACACATTCAATTTACGCAAGAATCAACTTGATTAATGATCGGAATTTACAATTTTCAATAGAAGCCAAACACTTGTGGCGATATAACATTTACCATTTTAATATATACATTATTATATATTGTTTAATTGATAATTATTACTACTTGCTCAGTTATTCTGCCTAGAGAAATATCTCATATGGCACTTTATGTAGTACTGCCCTCTAGAATATGTTGAACGTATGCGTGCAATTGTAGCTACACAATAATTTTGTATAGTATATAGTATGGTACCCTTGGTGGACACCATAAAATTAGTTTCACGATCAGAATCACCTAATTAATTATGTCATAGCGTCGTTCAAAAAGTTAGCTTCACAAAACATGTGATAAAATTGAATGTGTTGGAAAGAAGTAGCTGGCTGACGAATATGACGAATAATATTACAAGTCCTCTACAGAACATAGGATTTGTCCAAGAAAGAATCAATAAGAAGCTAACATTTGAGTCTCCTTCAACTATGATTTGAGAAAAACCTTCTTAAGAGCCATTGCAATGAGGACATTACCAAAACCCAAATATTAACACCACCTATGAGTCATTTTATATTGAGGGCTTATCTAAGGCCCTTAAATGAGGTCATTTCTCTTAATTATTGGATCAGATCAAGATATCATATCTCTTAAATGAGGTCAGATCTCTCAATAGTGAGGGCCTTATCTATAGAGTTCTTGCACCACACAGAGTAAGGGTCTGAATTGTGTTTAGGATGGAACCGACCAAGTTTCTGAAATGGGTTGGATTGAAGACTGTGAACTGTGGTCTACAGTTATGGGTGCCCAATTGGTTAGCCTGATTCAACGTTTAAGAGATAAAACCTTACCTAAAGGTCATATATAAGGCCCTCACTGTAGAATGACTCTAATTACTTGTGTTTTTGTTGCTCAAATGAAACCAAAATAATCCCAAGGCATAATTGAAAGAAGGATGTGAGGTAGAATTATTCCTAGCTAGGGATGGAGAGGTCATACAAGAACAAATAAGTTAATGCATTATGATTGATTAAGAAAAAAAAAACCCAGCTTTTGAAGTGAGGTGCACAAAGAAAAATTGTCAGCCATAAGATGTGATATATATATATTTCCTATAATATGTTTAATATTAATTTTAGTTAGGAAGGAATTGAGGATTCTGGCCAAGTATATTTTGTTTAAAAGATCTAGTTAGAAGGGAAGGGGATGTGTCCAAACAGTTCTTCAAATCTCAACAACCACACAACACCAACTTTTCATGAATTTTTTTTTAGGACTTTTCCTATTGAGAGGGGCAATAACATATTAAACTCACACACACTACTTGGATGCTAGGACTGGAACCATGACATTTCCTGAGAAGAGCATTTGCTCCAAACCACTACACTAGTGGGTCCTTTGCATTACCTTTAATTTAAAAAAGAATGAATATATTAATAACCAATATAATATTTTCGATAAACACTAAAATGATCGCGGCGATGACGATCAATGTGGTCCTAATTTCTTTTCTTCATTTAAAAAATTATGTTCAACAATGTGGTCCTTACATATACACACAATGACACACACATATACAGTACATGTATGGATGTCCTTGGATTGAAAATTCATGTGGGAAGTACACACAAGTCTAATTCTACAAGTATATTCTTTAGGGTTTAGCATTATTCAAGATAATATTTCCCAAATTAATTAAATTTGGGTTCTCGTGGGGATGGATATTAAGATGTCAAGTGCCATAGGACAAAAAATTTAAAAATAAAATAAAATAATAAAAGTCCAAGGTCAAATTAATGGGGGTTAGTTTGGTAATCATGTCATGTGCAAAATATGTATAAGGACGTTACTGTGGCTCACAAATTCTGTGTCACATTAAAGTTATATAGTTTCCTCCTAATCCAAATCGTAAGTGAATAGCTAAGGAAACCTTCCCTCTCTTTCTTGTACACTTTCCTCTGAAGGTTATCTGATGCTTATAAACCCTAGCTAGCCACCATATATTTCTTCTTAGATAGATAGAACATAATTTTCTTTGGGGTTTTTTTTTTTTTGGTGGGTTTGTAATGAATTATGTAATCTCCACTCAAATCACATTCCCTACTATAAGATATGATATCAGATTCTTTTATGTTATAATAATACTATTGTTTCATGTCTGTTAGAAGGTAAAAGAATAATGTGGAGGCTGAAGCTTTCAGAAGGCAAAGATCCATGGCTTACGAGTGTAAATAATCACATTGGAAGACAATATTGGGAGTTTGATCCAAATCTTGGAACACCAGAAGAGAGAGCTCAAGTGGAAAAAGCTCGTCACGAGTTTCGCAAGAATCGTTTTCAATCCAAACATAGCTCTGATCTCTTAATGAGACTTCAGGTGAGGCAGCTCTCACTGTGCATGGTTTCTCTCATAAATATTTCATTTTTCTGATATATATATGAAATGACTTTAATTAATTTGGGTTAATTAACTAATTGTATGCGCATATATATATATATATATATATATATATATTTGAATACAAAGTTTGCAAAGGAGAAAGCATGTGAAATGAAGCAAGTACCAGCTCAGGTGAAAGCGAGAAGTGATGAAGAAGAAATAAGTGAGGAAGCAGTGGGGATCACACTGAGAAGGGCCTTGAGCTTTTACTCCACTCTGCAGGCTGAGGATGGTTTCTGGCCTGGTGACTATGGGGGACCTTTGTTTCTTCTACCTGGCTTGGTAAGATTAATTTCAATAATTTTTTTTTTTATACAAACGAAATTGGGGTAGGGGAATCTAACCTAGGATCTCAGGTGCAAGGGTAAATGCAACCTTGTAATTAATTTCAATACTTACCCTATATATGTTACTATGTGTATACAAATACCTTTCCATAATTTCCAGTCCTATAATAAGGCTAAGGTTGGGTTATACACGTTGACCTTAATTACCATATATTCTCTTTCATTTTTTGTTTCAAAAACCTTACCAACCATATAAAGGAGGTGAAAAACTAACTACTCATGCAAAACCATTCACGTTGTTCTAAACTTTTAAAGTCAAATAAAATAATAAAAATTAATACTACATGACGGGACACACGAGAAGTACCATGTGTAAATTACTAATTGATCATAATAATTGATGTAATAAGTTAGTCCGAATACATAAACAAATAATCTAAAGATGCATCCACTCTAACATTACTTCAAAAAAATAATATTTCGGTAAGCTTCCCCGAAGAAAGATCCAAAACTCTGCAGCCTCACATTTAAATTTATAGGAATATATGTTTAATTTTGAAGGATTTGCTAAAATTTTCTGCGTGAATTAACTCTAGCATTTTAGAGCTTTGCTTAAAGATATATACCTCAAGTTACGTAAGCACGTGTTTAGGCTCTCGATCGAGGGATAAAGTTATGAAAGTTGAAGGGATAATGCCATTATTCATCTTAAATTTATGAAAGTTCAAGGGATAAAGTTCCTTATAATATTAAACACTAATGTATAATGCCTCTGTAATTTCATGGAACATTCATTCAAACATAATATATTGTATAATTCCTTTTCATCACATATATGGTCCCCCTTTTCTCCTGTTTTAGTCGTTCAAACGGACTGTCGATATATTTAACGTCATAGTCATTTTCTTCATATAATATGATAATTAGTGTACGATGATAATGAAAGTATCCATTAAATGGATATTTTTTTAGTCTATTCGAACTTACGAGTTCAAATCAATAAGCAAGACTTTCTTTTCTCCCTTTAATAAAAACTTTTCATTGCTGTAACAATGATCCAATGCAATGGTCCCCCTTTCCCTCTTCTCCCCACTTCCCCTCCCTTTCTCTTGGTTTCAAGATATATATGTATAATGGATGAATTCTATGTCGTAGTCATATTTGTTGGTTTTGTGTATGATTTATATACATTAATCACCATCAAATGTTTGTTTATATATACAATGTCCTACAATTAATAATATACAATTGTATAGAAAACAACTTTACATTAAAATCAAGCTGGCTCCCTTCATTATTGATGGTCCTATTTTCGACCTCTCTTTTCCTTAATTCTTTATATTTTTATTTATTTATTTATAATCTGAGAACTTTTTGCCTGTCTCTTTATACCTCTTCTCTGTTATTTGTTTTTGTTCCCTTTTTGGTGCTACAATAATACACTGCGTAAATACCTAGCTGGCCAATATACCATATATCCCCCTTCTCTCAATCCTTCTTCATTGTCCATAAGGAATCCCACAAAACATGGAAATCGAACAAGAAATTTAGGGTTTAGGGAATCCTTTGCGGTCCACAAGTATCCGAGAGAAACACAATTCAAAAATTAAAATAAAAAACAAAAGGAGAAAATATAATGTTAGTTTGTATATATACATATCTAACATTATATTTAGATATTGGAAATCACTGCTGGACCTCGGATGCAGTAATAATTACTTTTAACCAATTGTACTACAAGTCTCTTGCTAAAGAAAAACTTCGTTCAATTATTAATAGTTAGGATTTAGGGTATTGTGGTGATTGATAAAACCATCCACAACTGTATGCTACATACTATCATCTATTGTTGTTGTCAATTGGTCTTATATATTGTAGTGATCGATTTAGAATACCGTCATAGTGACATTCCGTGTTAGTGTGGGATAGATTTAGAATACAAGATGTCTCACCCTTATATCGCACAAATTAATTTAAGCGATGGGATTTTGTCCTAGGTTATTGGCTTATCTGTAACAGGGGCCCTTCATGCAATCTTGCCGCATGAGCATCAACAGGAGATCTGCCGTTATCTGTACAACCATCAGGTATATCAATTTCTTAATTTTCCGAATGCTACCTGTCATTTGAAATGATTTTTAATGAGATTAATTAACAGTTGATGACATGATCGACCACAAAAAGTAGTAATTGATGTGTTTAATATTAGGCTGACTTTGGCCATTTATTTGGAACCAATCAAATTATCTTCTAGGTGTAATTAAATAAATTATATATATGAACTAACAAATCCATTGGATATGGGTTGACTGACATAACCAATTAACCAAACCACCTAATTCTTCTGTCTTTGAATGGAAGTATTAATGCCCACAATCCATTTTAATATTTATGGTTATCTTTTTGGTAATAGAGTTTTCTCGTACGCAGCACGTTCTTAAAGTGTTATGGAGGTCCGAACTTGAGACCACTGACTCGTTGACTACTACAAGTGTATTATTACTAAGGTTTTTTTTTTGGGTGCAATCTAATTGTAATGAATTGCAGAATATGGATGGAGGTTGGGGATTGCATATAGAAGGCCCCAGCACAATGTTCTGTACAGCTCTGTCCTATGTCACTTTGAGATTGCTTGGAGAGGAAATGGACGGTGGTGATGGCGCCATGGATAGGGCACGAAAATGGATTCTTGATCGTGGTGGGGTTACCTTCATTCCATCATGGGGAAAGATGTGGCTTTCAGTAAGCACGCTTTTATTAACAAATTAAGCTGCCATTGCCCTCCACTAATTACTGTGGTCCTTATGAAATTAGCCAAAACAAAAATACAAGTTTATTTGTTCATGGATTGATAAATTTTTTTGATTGTTTTGCCGCCATATGTTAATGCTCATCATCTTGCACGGTTTTAACTGTAGCTTAATTTGGAAATGAAATTGGCAGGTCCTTGGTGTCTACGAATGGAGTGGAAACAATCCACTGCCACCGGAGTTGTGGCTTTTACCTTACTCTCTCCCAATACACCCAGGTGGGTGCATACATATTAAAAGCTTTCTAATTTTCTTTTACACCAAAGATCGAGAAGAAATCGAAAACAAGAATTCGAATGCATAAATAAACATTTTTAACCATTTAAACTATAATAAATTCTTATAAAAAAGATTTTGGTTTTTTCTTCTGTTTTCTTCTTCTTTGTTTAGCGTGTATAATATGCAAGAATATTATCTATGAATGCATGTGATCGGAGAAAATTAACCAAGAATATGCTAATTAATTATAGCTACAGAATACAGACAAAAAGCTTAAGAAATTAAAAGTCAATCATGAAATGGATTAATGAATTAATTATGCATGATGAATGATGGTGCAGGTCGAATGTGGTGTCACTGCAGGATGGTTTATCTGCCCATGTCATATTTATATGGGAAGAGATTTGTGGGTCCCATCAACGGCCTTGTTTTATCACTCAGAAGAGAGCTTTATACCTTTCCCTATCACCTGATTGATTGGGACCAAGCAAGAAATCTATGCGCTAAGGTGCTACGTATTCTTTCTAGCCTTTTAGTTCTTATTAATTTAAAGAAATAAATAAAATAACATCTTATACATATAATATTAACTGCACAAATATTATTTTAGAAAATTTCTTTTTGAATCAAACTTAAGCAAATAAAGACCCTTGCCGGTTATATTATATAAGGGTCCATTTGGATCGAGTGATTTCAAATTTAAGAATTTAGGTGACATTGTAAGGTTAAATTGGATGTTTATATTACCATATAGTCTATATGTTTGTCAAGATTTGAATTTAAAAAAACACAAAAACAAAATGGATTTCAAATGACTCATTGCATATAGTCACTTCAATCTAAATAATCCAAATATTCTACATCTAATTATTTCAAATATATACAATCTAATATATCTAGTTTTCTTTAGCAAATTTAACTTTGTTGTCAAATCCAATCCTTTAACGTCCATCTCAATAGAGCCTAAGTTACAAAGGACTCATTAGTGTAATGGTTTGGAGCAAATATGCTCTCTTCTTCCGAAAAGATTATGGGTTCGAGTTCTATAACATCTGTGTAGTGTGTATGTGTGAGTTTAGTAAATTATCGCCCCTCTCAATAGGAAAGATTCTAAAAAAATATAAAGCCTAAGTTCAATACTATATAAAGATAATTTAGTAATTTAATGCTTTATTTGTCTTTTCCACATCCCACCTTTTTTTTTTCTCTTTATAGTAATATTTCATCACATCCCTTGCGGGATCTTATATATCTAGACGTTTTTTTTAAAAATATATCTCTCTCGACTGTTATGAGCACTCGACTTTTATTTTTTATTTTTAATTAATTAAGAAAAATGGAAAACCAGATTAGGACCGCATCACATATTATTATATGTATTTGAAAGCATGATGGAGTCTTGGGGACGCTGCAATTCAAGTAACCAATGAAGTGCAAAGCAGTGCAGGTCAAAGGACTAAAATACACTTACCAGAAAAATAAAAAGATTAAACTACAAATATGTAAAAAAGAAAGAGTCAACTGACAACAGGCAAGTCAAATTTGGTGGAAGGTTGTGAGGCCCGCTCAAATATCAGATGGAGTCGTAAGAATTCTGACTTTATTCTTCCTAGTTTATTAATCGAATCTGATCTCATGACATGATCATGTTTTTCATAATCATGTACGTTTAAAATATAAGACATATACCAATAATAATTTAACTTTTTAAAGTAAATATAATTTAAAAAGTGCGTGGTTGTGGTTAGTTCATAAACTTTGGTTCAAATGACATTAAAAACAGTAGACAAAGATGTACGACCTAATTTGAAGTTTTGACGTAACAATGGAAAAAAAAAAAGGAAAAAGGAAAAGTGTGGTGGTGTTATTAGGCTAGGTCTAGAGATATTCTTGATAATTCTAATTAGATCATAGATTTGGGCCTCCCATTTTCCTTGTACTAATAGTTTGTTAATTAGGTTCGATTAGGGTTTGATAGCTCAACTCCTAATTAAACTTCTTTTATGGGTTTAGTTGCACCAATAATCTAATCCCAACCTTTAATTTATCAGTTGAAATCAATCAAATTATGACATTTAAACCTTGGTATTTTAAGCTGTATATGTTTTAGAATCTAATGATCCGATCCAAATCGATTTGAAATCACAATTTGAGTTCCATTGAAGCTTGTTTTCCTTTTTCTGTTTACAATCTAAATCCAATATAACCAAAGAAACTTAACAAAGATAAATTAAAACAATCTTCCTCTTCTAAATAATTTTGCATGCAGGAGGACTTGTATTATCCACATCCCATTTTGCAGGACATCTTGTGGGGGAGTCTTCAAAAGGTTGGGGAGCCTCTTCTCATGAAATGGCCATTCTCCAGGCTAAGGCAAAAGGCTCTCCGCACTGTAATGCAGCACATACACTATGAGGATGAAAACACTCAGTATATTTGCATTGGACCTGTCAATAAGGTTTGCTTAAAAAAGAAAAAAAGAAGATAAAATATGCAAGAAAGAAAGCATACTCTATCAATTTATTTTGGGTTATTTTGGAGATTAATTACCGGACCAAGTGTGTTTTTTCTTCATGATCAACAGGTACTAAACATGATTTGTTGTTGGGTGGAGGATCCAAATTCAAAAGCATACAGGAACCATCTTTCAAGAATCAAAGATTATCTTTGGGTTGCAGAAGATGGAATGAAAATGCAGGTCCTCAAATGAATAATTAATATTGTTTAATGATATCACATAATTATATTTAAAGGATGTGAGACTAATTAAACATTATTTTGATGACATGTAGGGATACAATGGATCTCAGTTTTGGGATGTTGCTTTGGCTGTGCAAGCAATCCTTGCAACCAACCTTGTCAATGAATCTGGTTTTGTGCTTCAGAAGGCGCACAATTTCATAAAAAACACACAAGTATTTAACCTCAAACTTAATTAATCACTACCAAAACATAATATAATATAATTAAGATATGACATCCCTATTTAACTATAATCAACTGGGTTTTGGTGCTTGAATTAAGGTTAAGGCAAACAGCTCTGGCAATCTTAGTTATTGGTACCGCCACATTTCGAAGGGTGGATGGCCCTTCTCTACTCCAGACAATGGTTGGCCTGTCTCAGATTGTACGGCAGAAGGTTTGAAGGTAATATACTTGAGGGTTTGGAGTTGGCATAAAATAATATTGGAGAAACCACATAATGCAACATATGATGTGCATTAGGAGCTGGTTAAACGTATTTGCTGGTTAAACAGTTTTCGAATTCAAGTGATTTCTTGCAAAGACGATCTTTGAGAGAATACTTGGAAAATAGATGGTTCGGAAATATAATATAGAATGAGCTCTACAAAAGTGTCCCTCAATAAGCTTATTTGAACATCCCTTGATGTTCTATATGTATAAACATAACATTAATTGATGTAAGAATAAAGCTATTTAATACCATCTCAACTGACTATATCTAAGGAACAAACAGTTGATTTGTATATAAAATATTAACACGGCAATATATAATGCAAGCTAAGTTATTTGCTGATCCCTTATGATTGTCACCAAATATTTTGTTAGTTTGTAGCTTAAACAACTTTGAAAAACTTACACCAACTAATTACAGGCGGCACTCTTACTATCACTTATGCCGTCTGAAATTGTGGGAGAAGCCATACAAGCGGATCAACTATATGATGCTGTTAATGTGATATTATCCCTACAGGTGAAAACTACTTTTAATTAGTATTTATATATAATTCGTTAGAAGTTGATTCGATTAAGTATAATCATGGGATTTTGTTCAAGTTTATATGCCGCGATTGTTTTTCTCTTGTTTGTCACACTGTTTGACATACATAATGAATGGATCATTGATCAAGTGGATTCTTGTCTTAATGTATAGTCGAGATTCACTCATTATAAATATATGCATGACAATATAAATCTGACAAGAAAACATTATTAACGTTGTAGAGTCATGCTTCCATGCGTGCGTTTTATAAGTTTCCAATAACTTTACTCTTTGACACAACAGAACAGTACTGGAGGATTTGCATCGTATGAACTCACAAGATCCTATGCCTGGTTGGAGGTGATGAAGCAATTCTGTCCTTTTCAATGGATATTTAGAGTACGTTAATTACATGTGGTTAATTAACTTTTTGAGAGGATCTGACACACTTTTCAATCCCAGATGATCAATCCAGCTGAAACATTTGGAGACATCATTATTGATTATCAGTAAGATACAAAAATACTTTGTTTTCTGTCGAAAACAAATAAAATAGTGGCACAAAAGATCTTATGACATATTATATACTCATAAAAAAATGCAGGTACGTGGAATGCACATCAGCAGCAATTGAAGGCCTTAAATCATTCATGAAATTATATCCAGGACATAGGAGGAAAGAAATTGAAGCATGTATTGTAAAGGCAGTTAAATTCATCGAGAGCATACAACTACCTGACGGCTCATGGTAATTTGTTTCTCTTAGTGAAATATTAGAATGGCATTAAATTAATATGACTAGATGTGATTTTTAATCTTTGTGAAATATTTGGTAGCCTAAAAACAACCGTGATTTGGATTATGTTTAATCTTACTAGGCTCAACGTCGTAGTATTATTAATCCCACCAAAAGGTTGGGGTTAAGTTGGATTGGTGTTATCTTCTTTAGTCCAATGTGATCCTGCTACACCATGTAATATAATAGCATATTTCAGTTAAGTAATCCCTTAATCAAGTGTAGTACCAAACACATCACTCGATTAGTGTTATCTTCTCCAATCTAATGTAATCCAATGCGATATAATTCCACCTCATAATCTAAATCCAATCCAAATCAGCAAATATAACCTTATATCAATCAATTAATGTTGCAGGTATGGGTCTTGGGGAGTCTGCTACACCTATGGAACATGGTTTGGGATAAAGGGGTTAGTGGCTGGCGGTAAGACCTACCATACTAGCCATAGCATTAGAAGAGCATGTGATTTCTTACTGTCCAAACAACTTGGTTCAGGCGGCTGGGGAGAGAGCTACCTATCATGCCAAAACAAGGTAAGGATCAATAAATTTTGGGAGCTACCTATCATACGATTGGGTTGATTTGTTGAGTTTAGGAGGTTTTTCTGTTTAGTTTGTGACTATTATAATTCAAGGAAGCGGAGGATGTATGATTGTAGCTATAGAAGCGGCAATGTCCTCTTGTCAGACAATTTAGCATCTTATGTTAAGGGATTGTGACCTATCTAATAGTTTAGAAACACATTCTGACAACATAAACTGCTAGACTGTTTGACAATAGAATAGTTTCGATTAGATAATAACAGCATTTGCTGTTATATATTGTCACCAGACTATCCGTCAAGAGAACATTTTGAATTGTACAATAGCAGCATTACGCTATTACATACATATTTGTAACGGTGTCTATTCTTCTGTGAGTGGACTAATAGGTATACACAAATCTCGAAGGGAACAAACCACACATAGTGAATACTGGATGGGCAATGTTGGGTCTGATTGAAGCAGGCCAGGTGTGTTGCAGTCTGTGTTTCTCCTACAAAACCTATGTCTATAGAAATAGTAGATAACAATTTACTTGTTTTGTTTTATTTTACCATTTTTGACTGTTTAGGCTGAGAGGGATCCGATCCCCTTGCATCGTGCAGCAAAGCTGTTGATTAATTCACAGATGGAAAATGGAGATTTCCCACAACAGGTACATTATCTATTAGTTTAGCTGTACTTCTCTTCCTAATCTCGAAAGATGGCTTAAATTCAAATCTCCGTTATGCATAACACACTTTTCATACTAAAATATTACAATTTTTTTTTTTTTGGACAGCAAATCATGGGAGTCTTCAATAAGAATTGCATGATCAGTTATTCTGCATACAGAAATATCTTCCCCATATGGGCGCTTGGAGAATATAGCAATCGGGTATTGGCATTGCTACCTTATAAATGTATAAATCAAATTACCAGAAAATGAGTGTTTAAATGCTTATGTACAAACAATCATGTGTTTTATTGGCTTTGTCGCTTCCTTTACGTTGGTTAATATGATGTATGTATAATAAATGTTTTATATCCCAGTCCAAAAGAAAAATAATCCATCTTGCAGGGCAAGGGTAAAACTATTCGATCTTGCAGAGGCAGACAGTTACAGAAGATAATAATACACTGTAAAAATCTGTTGATCGCATTTGAAAACTATGTGAAATCTTCACCATTTCCCTAGACATCTGCAAATATATAACTCATCGTCTTCCCTGGAACTGAGTCTCCAGGGAAATAAACAATTTCAGTTAAAGAAGTTTGCAACTCTCAAGTCTCGATTCATTATCAGTCCTGGCTTCGATTAACAATTGCCAAGGCAGTTGATCGAATGAAAAGGCAAGCATCAACTCTGGCCAACTTGAGAATGCAACAGAAATATTATCCATTACACGGAACCGTTCCTAAGCATGATACAAAATTGGGGATGGATATGTAGAAAATCAGAAATACATGACAAAATTTCAGGGCACTCAAAACCGTGAGTTGCTAAGAAAAGCTACCACACAACTAGTGCTCTGAAACAAATTTTCTACTTTCTGCCATGTTTTGCTTTGAATATCTAGGAGCTTTCTTGCCTTATCCTGCAGTATTGATTGGCACCGAATTGTTTCGCCATGGATCTGTCAAGGAAGAAAACAATGGAAAAAGAAAGGGGTTAAACAAGGAGTTAAGGGCCACTGAAGACCAACTGGAAACTTGCAAATTTAAGGATTTTACTCTTGATTCATAAATTTGATAAAAGATCACTCATGCCAGTGACTTTTATAAAAACAAACCAGTTTGAAAAT
Organism: Prunus persica; assembly: GCF_000346465.2. Classification (NCBI taxonomy): domain Eukaryota; kingdom Viridiplantae; phylum Streptophyta; class Magnoliopsida; order Rosales; family Rosaceae; genus Prunus; species Prunus persica. The sequence continues at coordinate 4,524,032 of NC_034009.1, forward strand.
TAAGCGTTCTTGCTTCTAGGTCTGTGATATTGGAATTTTGTCAAAGCTCTAAAAAGCCTCGACAGTGCTACAACTTCGTTGATAGCGAAAAAAATATACAATAAAGGAGAAGTCTGTACCTTCAGAAACACCTTGATGACAGCTTGTACAAAGTCAAAATTGTTTCTGCACGAAGTCTCGTATATAAAATAATCAAGAAGCAGTTCGATTGAAAATAATTCTGGCCTCTTTTCAGGTTCTTGCTCATCATCATCTACAATTTGAAGCATCCGAAGTTCCATATCCAGAGTTGATGGAGATAAACTTTTGATATAATCAGTAAATGCTGAAACTGCAAAAAATACACAATTTAAAGACCATCATGTCTTTTGCACATATCTTATTGCAATCAAGAAGGAAACCTTTCAACTGAATCACAAATGAAAACTAAAAGATAAGATATTTACAATTCTTCATTTCTGCAGACGAGTGAAGAAGTTGCACAAATTGCGATGGTGCCAGACCAGACTTTATTCTAGTGTCTTCTACTTCATCACCTTTGGCTTCCTCTTCCGCTGACCCACTGGGTTTAAATAATATATCTCCAGAAAGAGAAGGGACTGAAGGCAAAAAGAAAGGAGCTCTTTCGGGTTTTTTTGGCGGTTCAATTGGTTTATTTCGTTCCTGGACATTGCAGAGATGCAACATAATTTACTGATCAATCACCAAAAAAAGTAAAGGGCAAAAGGACAACCATAATTTACAAATGAGGTCAAACAGTCTGAAACCAATCAATAACCAGCAGTAGAAAATACCTTTATGATATCTAAATTGATTAAGCTTTGCCACTGGCTTTTAGGTAATAACGAGAGAGTAACAAGATCTGGAATTTGCAGGTCACGAGTTGTAAAAGCTGAAGCATCTTTAGATTGTGGATTGTCCACAATAGGCTCATCAAAGTCCTCGTCTTGAGAACCTTTTGTCGAAGAGACAGATGGTAACTTAACACTCACAACTTCCTTTCCACTTGCATAAGAATCAACCTTTGAAGCTCCAGAAAACATTGATTGATTTACCCTGTTAAGGTAGCCAGGTTTAGAATTTTTTGATAAATGAATATCCCGGTCAAAAATGAGGAAAACAAATAAGAAATGCTACTGTATTAAAACTACCATCGATTGCATGCTAAATCATTCACTGTTAACATAATTAAAAAATTTAAGGTTCACTTGGTTGCTATGCTAAAACATGATGCATTTGGTCTAGGCAAAAGGCTAAGGTTCTATGGGGTTGTAGTGACTTGGCTGTAATCTGGGTAATTTAGATGAGAGGCATAGGAGGGTCTTCGAAGATTATAGAGGCGTGGGGTGGAGGAACACTGGGAGAGAGAGGTTTTCGTCGTCACTGTGGGCTTCTGTTTCGACAAAATTTAAAAGATTTGTTTCTTCTGTAATGTTGAAGTGGAGGGCAGCTGTAGGCTGAGTATTCATTAGAACTGTTTTTCCGATTCTATATGCAATCACATTTATCAACTTCAACCTCCCAACAAAAATTCACTAGCTCTTTTTGGGGTCAAAAGATATGAAGACTTACCAAAGATAGACCCCATTTTGATCAACATGGGCAGTCGCTAGAACATCCATATTTGGTGACAGAGACAATGCTGTTATAGACACATCAACATGCAATGCATCTATTTGCCTTGCTAAAATGACATCCCAAACTCGAAGACTTCCATCCATACTGGATGACAAAAGCCATTTTCCATCCTCACTAAAACACATGTCTGTTACACGATCCGTATGGCCTTCAAATTTACGAACAATTCTTGATGCCACAACATCAAACAAGCGGATGATTAAGTCATCAGCCACAACAGCCAAAAGACCTGAAAGTTTTTTGAATTGATCACAATATTATCCAAGGCATTTATGATACCAAAAAGCTGAACAAAACACGTTAATATGACAAAAGAATATCAAACACTAGTTACCATTCAAACGATTGTATACAATCTTGACAACAGAACACCCAACTTCCCATCTAGATTTTACGTCACGTCCCTTGAAATTCCAAACCTGCAGGTCAAAACATGTGACGAATGAAACATTCAACACATTCAGCAAATTCATTTGGGAATCGCTTAGTTGAGCTGGAGCAAATTTCTTCACTGTGCTGAGCCTTATAGATCAAGATGAAAACATATACAAGAGACAAACGTATCTTAGTGCAAATTGTAATATCTCTAAACATACAAGCAAAAAAGGTTTAGGGCTGCCCCACCACCATCAGCCTCATAAACCATGTAAATCCCCATCCTTCAGCACCACAGACCTTGTATTCTACTTTATAAGGCATATGAGTAAATCCGACAGTAAGGTAGAGCGTAATGTTTTGAAATAAGAAATACAAACTGACCTTTATGTCTCCATGATATCCTGCACTTATCATTAGAGTATTTGTTGAATCACAAGCAATTCCAACCACTTCCCCATCATGGGCAAAGCTTCTTCTTGCTGACGTGTCAACATAACTGCCTCGGCTCATTCCTGACTGAAGGTTGAAGCGCTCAATCCAACCATCTGCTGTCCCCAGAATGGCGAAATTGCCACATGCACTGATGGCACAGGCCTATCACCAACAAAAGACAACCATTCATTAATATTGTAGACTGTTTGAAAAGGATGGTGTAGTACACGAGTCTTCAAGGTTGCACATCAAATAGTCATCAGAACTGGGTCTTTTTGGCAGGCTACTGTTATCTCATATATTGAAAATCATCAGGAATCATATGAATCCAAAGATGAGCAGAAATTGCCAATTTGATTATTAAACCTTGTAAAAATGGATGTTATAAATCTTGTAAAACATTGACCACAAGGGTCACAAAAACATGAGCAGTATTGAAATAGATTGAAATTCTAACCTTCACAGGACTGGGATTTTCTGGTCTTGGCTTCAGAATATGCTCACCAAGAACAAAGTTTTGAAGTCGCCACACATATGCCTGTGCAGTATCCATATGGCATGTAACCACATTGCACCAATCCCGCTCTCTTATTTCAGCTGAAATAATTTTTCGTATAAAAATTCAGAAGATTTGACAAATCTTATAGATCAAAGAGTATAACAGGTCATTGATGCAATTTGAGAAAATGCCAAAATGAGAAAGGAGCCAACTCTGAAACTGATTTCTCAAATTGAATAGGATTTAACACCAGTCCTAGCGACTTTAGCTATACTAAATCTATGGTTTTGATATTTAAACTTCAGCATCAATTTTGTTGAGGTAGAAGCCAAACCAAATTTCATTATATTGAAATATAATTTTCACTGGTAAATTTGTGTCAGATAAGTGTTGTTTTAGTACCTTTTGGATTTCTTCTAGCATTTCAGTTTACTTTTTGTCAGAAGAAGTCTTATTAAAATGAACACCAGTAAACATAAAATTACACGTACAAAAGGACCTTACCACAATCAAAAGCTATCACAGGCTTCAGTTTTATCTCTTCTTCCTAGAAGGTGAGGAAAACAGAAATTAAATAGTTAATCCATCTGCATACTGAAATAGCACTATTTGTCAATTGAAGATTGGCATGATAATATATATATAACCATCATGGACATTTCTATAAAAGTCTAGCCACGGTACATGGCTGTGCATGGTGTGGATACTTCACTAATCCCAGGAAACAGACTAGCTTAGAGTACAGTAAATACCCGAGGTCGATAAAAAATTTACACATTACTTAACACTCAACACACACAGTATCCCCATCACTTAACTATGACATGAGAAGGTTGAGACTTGAGACACTTCAGAAGGATGTAAAATATTTGGAACGGAAAGAGAGGGGAAAAGGAACTAAATATATACCTAGTCCGAGTAACAAAGACTATAAATAGTGCACTAAATATCTAGGAAGATGAAAACCTAGTGTAAGCATTTCATGGATCCATCTAAGACATTTTCTATTTTTGAACATTTTGAAAAAAATGGAGAAATGATCAAGCCCTTTTCTAATACATCCAAACTGAAGAACAATAAGAAGTTATTTTCTCCTTTATGAAAACAGTAAATAGGGAATAGAAAATACCTTCATCCTCATTTTCTTTGCTCGTTTAGATACATGGCGTTGAGAAAGTTCTCTACTTTGTTGATCCTAATAACACAATGTAACTAAATTACAAACGCTAAACAGAACCATAAAAAATAATAAAAATAGTTGTTTAGACGTTTTGTACTAATAGCTCAATTATGATGGGGTGTGTGATAAGAATTAGAAAAGGTACACATGGACCAATCTTGATCATTGGTTTGACCAAACGACCAATATTAAAACACCAACAAAAACCTGGTTTTAAAACCCTTGACCTGAGTGCATTAAGTTTGTGACCAGTTACCAAATGTGACCCATATCTCCAACCTTACTTGATTGTATGGCCTCTAAACACTTCTACTCAAAAGGGATTGACAACAAAGCTGTAAGATATATCTAGCATCAGAGTTCTTTCATAGGTTTGTCATAAATACAGAATATTTGTAATCTTGTCAATGCACCTTCCTTCTCAATCTACATGCTGCTGGGTAGAAAGAGAACTTTGGAAAGCTATTGAACCTTCCAAGTGTAAATATTGCAGATGGTTTTCTAGCTTGTTTTAAAAAATCCATCTATTTATCATGCTTCAAAACTGACCCAACTCTCCTTTCTTTTCTTCTTTTTTCAACAATCAGCCACCAAAGTCCACAAGAATCAGCCTTCAACTCATACTTCCAGTGCACACATATTTCATTCATATATCAAAATCTGCTTTTACCTATAATTTTACAGCCTTCGCCTACAGATGGGGGAAAAGGGTTAAATTGCACAATCTGTTGTTTCACCCAATTCAAGTGTTAACTTTAATAGAAAAAATCACTGTTCTTTAACCAAAAATTACACTTCCAGCCATCGCCAATCCAACCTCCAGACACCACTAAATCTTACTTGACTTTCCTCTCATCCAATCATACAAAAATTCTCAAAAACCATAATCACCCAATCTCATCACTCGTCCATGGCAGTGCTCCTCACCTCATTATTGTTTTATCACAAAGAGCAACAACAGGATGAAGACTACCGACAGGGAGAGAGAAAGAGAAAAAAAGATGAACGGTGGCTGGATGCTTGGTCTACATGACGACAAAGTGTGGGGTTGAAGGATGAAAGCCTGAAACTTCGGTTTTGTCAACATTCACAATTTGTTTAACAAGTGCAGGTTGGGGGTTGAAAGCTGGTTTTTGACTGATCTTCTAATCTTAAGCGTTGGTTCAAATGAAAGATCAAAATTGGTCCATGTGCACAATTCATTGTGCATGTGAGAAAACTCAAAATAATTCATCCCCGGGCATACACAAAGAGTCATACAAACACTACAAAGAGCGGATGTGAGGAAAAGAGTGAAAAGATAAAAGAAAAAACATTTCCAGTTCTCTTCTGAGAACTTCTATAAAAATATTTAGCTTAAAAAACACAAAACCAGTATTCAGACTTTGATGATGACTGAGTCCAAACCTGGATTACAGAGAAAAGGCGAAAGGCACGATCCTGACCAGCAGATAGAATGTGTCTCCCATTTGCATAAAACCTAAAATTCAAGCATAAGATTAATAAAGAATGTTGAAATGCAGCTAATTTCCTCAACATAAAGCAAATGCATAAACTTCACAGAAAACCAAAGACTTTAAAAGTGATCTAGTGCACTATTTAAACTAAAAGTAGAGAAAGTCCTCAATTGTTGTGTAGAAAAGCATCATGATAAGGAGCAACAGATCATGAAATGGATTTTGCTTCAGATCTAAGCACCGCAAGATAACAAAGACATGACAGATGCAGGTCACAAGGTCAATGGGCAGAAATAAGCGAATCTTGTAGCACAATGGCAATAACAACACTAGCAGAAACTAAAAATTCACTCTCCTAAAATCAATATGAAAAGCATTATACCTGATGCATTGTGGAGGAGCACTATGACCACTTCTAAAGCGTAAAAGACGAGGATCTCCATCACTTGTGTCAAAAATCCACATCTAGATGAGCATAAATATAAATCAATTTTACAGCACATGAAAAAACAGGGTAATCTTTTTTTTCTCTCTCTTTCTTGCGGAGTAAATCAAGGTCATACAATAAAGATATATGCAAAACCTTGTAATGTCTTAATTCCTTCAAATATTTAACATTATAATGTTTAAACTAAGAACGCAGAGTTTTAGCCACAAAAAATATAATATTAATCAGTGTTCTCAGTTGAATCAATGAAGTGAAAAATAATAACAATTCATAAGGAACTCCAAGCCAAAAAAAAAAAAAAAAAAACAAAGCAGAAGAGAAAAAACCAAACAACCAAAGAGTGACATTGAAGAAAATATATCAAGTGAGCAAAACAAATGGGACCATTTTGCAGAGAGAAAAATATACCATCTTGGCAAAGCCAAAGAAGAAATTATCATTTGATAATAATAACAAACATCGTGTCCTAAGTTCAACCGATATGCATATGTTGGTAGAATTGCTGAAGTATTTACTTTCTAGCGTCTACCTATTTTAATAGTCTGAAGCAGAAACAGTTCAAGCTGTCATGTCACTCATAAAAAGTCTTCTTTTATTGATGGAGAAGAAAATTATATTAAACCATGGTTGTAACTTGTAGCTTTCTTCAAAGTATTAATTAACACATTTCCAATTATAATATCTGATTACAACAATATATTAATGTGGTAATTACCAGTGTATGTTCTCCCTACAGAGTTGGACAAGCAACTAGATGCAAAATATATTTTTATTTATGAAAACCAATAAAGGACAAAAAATTACTCTTACTTTAATAGAATTGTCTGATGATGAACTCATTAACACAGGTTCATTCACAAAAAAGTGAAGTGAAAGTATGGAACCATCATGAGCATCTCTTATAACTGATTGAAGCCTTCGTTTTTCAAGATTCCATATGCTTATGACACCAGAAGAACCTCCAGATGCTAAAAGAGGCTGCCCATCTAAAAAAGAGGAATAAATAACCATAAGCATTAACTAGTCACCAACTTTATAGATAACCATCAAATATAACAGGTCGCAACTCATTAATTTTTCTCTTTTCTTCTATAGGATAAACATAGAAGTCCCAACTCAAAAGGGACAATTGAGAATTAATTATGCCACATGTTTCAAGATTGATGTCCCCGTAAACATAGAGAAAATAGAAATTTGGAAGATAGCAACAGAAACAAAAATGGAACACATTCCAAAATTATTGCACAAGTTTTAATTTAGGAAAAATGCCAAGGTATTAACTGATAGAGAACATAAAATCCCACATTGAGAATTTGAAGCCTTGCATTACAATACAAAATTTTATCCTTCACCCATTGCCAATTGGTTTTTGGTTGGATGCTCTGACTTTAACATGGTATCAAAGCAGGCAATCTACATGTTAGGCTTAGCAACTAAATGTGCTCAACGTCACCCAATTTAGTTCAACTACATGTTTGGCTCAGTTTTCCACATCTGAGGGAGCGTGTTGAGAATATAGAATCCCACATTGGAAATTCTAAGCTTTGCCTAACAATATACAAGATCATGGGCTTCTCCACCTATTTTTCCCATAGGTTTTGGGTTGGATGTTGACTTAACATGGTATCAAAGCATGCAATTCACGTATTTGGTCCAATCCTTTAGCCAAACATAACCTACGTCAACAATTTAAGCTGTCCATATGCGGTGGGACTCACGTATTCGGCTTAAGTCCTGACCCACATGTGAGAGGGCATGTTGACAGTATAGAATCCCAAATCAGGATTTCTAAGCCATATGTCACAGTTTATAATATCCTGCACCTTTCCACCCATGGTGTGGGAAGAGGGCCAGGATAGTATAGTACTAAAACCCTTCATATTGTTCTATTTTCTGGTAATTAAGAGTGAAAGAGAAATACTTCTACAGTACCACACAGCAACCTTCACAGCACCATGGTAAAATAGTAATGGACAGCCACTAATATAAATCAAAAGCCTGAAACTCTTACCGGTGCTGAAAGATAAGGCAGTCACAGCACCACGTGTCGAATGAGCAAACGTGACTAGCTCTTCATCGTAACGAATGTTGTGAACATGAATTTTTCCATCAGCACAACCAACTGCAACAACATCTAGTGCAGGAGATGAAACAAAACTGCAGATAGAAGATTTCCATCCCTTGAACTCATAGAGTTTTTTCTTCGTGCTGATATTCCAAAGTTGTAGAGGACCTTCTTGACTCCCAATAATAACCTGTACATATTATAAAGAGGGTTTCATCTTAAATTGGAAGGAAAAAAGAGCTATACATGAATTTTAATGATTGAAAATTCATGGTTATTTTGCAACGAAAATTGCAATAGAGCTTCTTTGAGAAAAATGCAGTTACCTTATTTAGGTAGGTATCCGGATGCATTATACAGCTAGGACTAAAGTTGTTCTCTAACGTGATATGGCCGACGGGAGAAAGATTCTGATCAATTCCTTTAAAAGCCCATATAAATAGATTGCCTTCAATATCAACACTTAAGATATGCTCTCCAAACAATAGCAACGAATTGACCTTAGCATTATGGCTGCTCCATGTTGCTACCTGTTAAAGAATTAAAACTATAGTCAAACATGAAGTTCAGTCCATCAGATGCTTCTGATAATAGATGCAGATGGCTTCCCAGCACCACATTATTTATAATATTCTATCTAAGAGGTATGAAATTAGGATACCATCTCCGTCATAAGGAATTGTAGAGTTACAACATTGACCATTGGTTTGCAAAACCACGACTTCCATTAGATTGCATTACTCATTCACTTCCGTTAGTTTAATCAAATTTTTCCTCCTTTACTCAACTTTATTTTGGTTGCTTCTTCTGTGCCAACAATTTTTGTACAAGATCAATACAGGAAGTCACTCTTAACTAAGCTAGCATACAAAAGCATCAAACAGAAGGACAAGCAAGAACTCTGAAACCCACAAACTATAGCTTGGGATTTAAGACAAGGGAAGGGGGACAAATTTCATTCCTTTTAAACAAATCTATGGACACAACACTGCACACCAACCTGATGAGCTCGCTTAAAAACGGCTATATCATTCCCATACGCAGCAAATGTATAATCACGGTAGGAAGCAAGAGCTCGAATCTTCTTCGGCAATTGTGGACCTGCATAAATTTTTATTTTTATTTTTAAAAGTTCATATAAATACACCGCATAAAATTCCGAAAGAATGCAGTAGAATTTTATTTGGACGAAGAGAAACTAAAAAGAAAACTCGTCAAGACAACATCATCCTGCTCCTGAAACATTGAAATTGCTGACTTTGCACCCCAAAATCAAAACTAAAGTTACAACTCCGAGCTAATTCACAAATTGTATAGAACACTACGAGTTAACATGAATTCCCAACACTAAAGTATTGTTAATGATTAGTAACTTACCAACAAGGACCAGACTGAGCTTTGCGCACTGCATCGAAAGACAATTTAAGGAAAAAAAATAACGAAGTGAGCATCAAAATTGTAACTTAAATACTAACGAACAAGATGAATAAAATAAAATAAAATAAAAATTACGTTGTAAATTTGGAAGGCCTTGCCGACGCTGACAGTGACGAAGGTCTCAGTGCCGAGCCTCTGAACAGAGAATGGCACAGAGCTGGTTGTGTAGCCGATTGCTCTGAACGGCTCGAATATTCCCATTCTCTCGCTTTTCTCTCTTTCTCTCGGATCCTAGCTATTGCTTAGGGTTTTTCTGAAACTTTCCAAAAGACAAATAGAGAGAGAAATGGAGACGCGAGGGACAGAGAAACAGTGGGGGTTTAGGGTTTTAGGAGGGAAGACACAGACGATAAACGACGGGCGTTTCGAAAGATCCGAGTTCCCTCACTCGTTGGCATTTGCCCACTGGAAACAACCGGGTCGGGTCTGGGCGGAGCCCAATATAAATTTCTTGAGTTAATTAGAAAAAAAAACCCCTGAAAACTGTATACGTTACACCAAAACACTTAGAGAGGCAATTTAGGAAAAAAAAACCCTCAGTTAGCCACTAGTTAGCCACTTGTCGTTTTCTATTTGGTTATTAATGTCTGTTTAGTTAAAAAATTTTAAAGTTCACCCTGTTTGATAAGAGATAAAAAAACAGTTATTGTGAATAATTGTTGTGAGAGAAAGCAGCTCATTAGGTGCTTTCATTTTCTAATTATGCGGGAATCAAATTTGAGGAAGCGCTAAACTTTAATAAAACTTTCATAATTCCAAAAATACCTGCATTTAATTCCACGCCCGCTCTTTTGCTCGTTCGTTTCAATCTTCACGCCCTCTCTTCCTAAAGCTCTTCTCTTCCATTTGTTATTATTATTTTATTTTTTTTGGATCAATTGAAATAACCCACAAGACTCATATAAGATACACATTAGGTTTATTTATTCTCAATTCCATTATTTCCTTTTGCTTTAATTTCTAGGGTTTTAATTGCTGCTTTGTGATGAATTTTGTGTTTGTATTGTTAAGCCAAAATCGGAATTACTCTATTTTTTTCTTGTTGCTTTTACTACCCACCTTGTGTTTGGTGTTGGGGGTTTAAGTAAGGGTTTGGATTTTAGGGAAAAGAATGTTGTTGTATATTGTTTGGCAAATTGGAGTTTTTAGTCTGCCTTTTGGGGTTAGTCATTTTGATGAGCCTCCAGTTTGGCTTAGTTCTTTTCTGATAGATGATTTGATGGAGTTGCTACTTTTCGAATGATCAGTGTGGCTCAGTTGTTGTTTTTCTTGGGTTTTATCTCTCTCTTTGGTTATAAAAAGAAAAAGAAAAAAGAAAATGAGTAATTCAGAGTTCCTCGTTGTTCATAAGGGAATTGGAGACCAGAAAAACTCATTCGAGCATATGACTTTTAGTTTATTTTTGTTCTACTCCAATATGTAGAAGGTCAAAATTCATCACAAATACAGAAGCACGAGTACTCTTAAATACGTATATAGATCTAGAAGACAGAAACATGCTTCTGCCATTGTATTCTTCTTTAGTTTCTGAGTCTCATGCTTCTGCAGGGTTGATAACTTTTAGGACTTGGGTGGTTTGATGTTTGCAAGGATGTTTGCAACATTTTATGTCTCCAAGGAGATCTTCAGTCAGAAGACCACCACGCAAAGCAGCTGAGTCTGTTCATTCCTACAAAGTTCCTCTCAATGTAAAATTGCGTAAAGGAGAGTGAGCAGAAGGGAAGCACCTACCAGTGAGTTGAAAAGCGCTTGTATAATTTTTTATTTATTTAAAAACAAATATAAAAGAGCATAAATTAAAAAAAAATAAAAATAACTACGCCCAGTCTCAGATCAGAACCTTCGCTACTGATACCATGTTGAAGTTTCTATAGAATAGTAGAGGTTCATGCACAGAAAGTGTATGAGAAAAGGTTTTAGGGAGAAAGGAGAGGGAGAGAATCTGTTAGGCAAAAAAGAATGTAATCATGCACACACTCATTGTGTGATCTCATCCTACTTTCAATATATATATTTTAGCTAGTACAGAAAATGACTCAGCCAATACATTTGTACCAGCATGTGAGCTGTACACTTGGCATGAATCTGGACATGTTAGTCCAACAATATGTGATGGCATATGAGCCATACACCTGTCCAACTAACTAACTAACTAAACTAAACCTGGAAACAATTTATCCTTCAACACTCCCTTCTAAATTGTTAACAGGTTTAACTCCAAGCAATCCTCTAAGATAGTTAAACCGATCTTTAGATAGAGCTTTAGTAAATGGCTTCCTTCGTGGATCTCTCTCTCTCTCTCTCTCTCTCTCCAATGGCTTTCTTTGTTTCCAAGTAACTCTCGGCTTATAAATAAACACTGTTGCGCACTTCACTTGGACAAGAACAGTCTTCCTCCTTGGGCAAAAGTTAAATCAAGATTGTGTGGTTCTTTGCATATGAACACGTCCAGCGCTGGGAAATCCGATTCTTTGAGAACCCTTTTCAGGTTTTCAGGGAATTCACTTTCGGTAAATCGAGATTGTGTGGTGAAGGTCTTTTCTCCATCTCTCTCTCTCTCATGGCTAATTCCGGAGTGACACAACTGGTCGGCTTCCGGTTCCGCCCCACGGACCAAGAAATCATCGGCTTCTTTCTCTACAAGATGGTGGTGGAGAAAAGGCCTCTGACTTCGATGCCGCCATACAACAAGGTTATCCACAAGTGCAACCTCTTCGGCAACAAACGAGAACCCTCAGAAATTTGGAGAGATTACGGAGGAGATCAACTTAAGGATCAATACTTGTACTTCTTTTCTGAGCTCCAGAGAAATGATTTGCCCATCCAACGCAAGACTGGCCTCGGTACTTGGAGCGAAACCGTAACCTACCAAAATGTTAAGGAGGAGGTGGATGAGATTAATGGAAAATCTAATCTTGATGTTATAGGGAGAAAAAGGAAATTCCGGTATGAGAACGGGAGTACTTCGGAGGACCACGCCGGCTGGCTTTTGGATGAACATAGCATTTTCAAAAAGGCTTGCAAGAATGGCACAAGTAGTAATTGCTATGATTTTGACGTTGTGATTTGTCGGCTGAGAAGGAAGGGCAATGTGGACAAAGTTCGGGAAAAAGAGGAAGTGCTGTTCTCAAGATCAATCACACAAGAAGATGAAAAGAGATCAATCTACAAAGGAGATGAAAACTGAAAATTCAGTGGGGCCGCAGATTATGAATGATGAGAGGAATCAGTTCATGATCAACGACAGTACCACCACTTATGATCCAGAATATTTTATCGACTCCAATTATAAAAGCTTCGACATTGATGGACTGTTCGCAGAACTAGACCGCGAACCGCCATTGTTACACTGGCAGCAACTGCCTGAGATTGTTGAAAGCCAAGAAGAGCCTTGTGTAATCAATTTGACGGACCAGTGGAAGCAGCCACCAGCGATCTGAGAAATTTTGAGTATAATACCAATGAACTAGTGGGATTAATAGAGAATGCCGATGATCATGAGGATCCGAATTTATTCTTCGAAGTCGATGAACTATTGGCAGAAGATGCAGAGCCTTTGTCAACTTCTGAGCTCGATGATGTTTATAATATGGTAAGCCACTGGCGGATCCAGGAATTTTTTTAGTGGAGGTGCAAATTTGAATGGCTAAAAACTCTGAATTGAATATCTAAGGCTTTTTACCTAGATTGACCTTAGGTCCCTTCATTCATTCATATCATACATGAAAAACTGTTTTATGTAAAAATATTGACCAAGTATGAAAAATGGTTTTTTGCCAGAATCATTTTCTCAAGATAAATTTTGGCGGCTCATCAATTAAGAAAATTTGATTTTACGGGATTTTATTATGAAGTATATATTGACTTAATGAGCCATCATTTTTAGCCTAAATCGTATTTTGCACTAAGATCGATTTTTCATATTTTGATTTGGGGGGAATTTGATTTTCTAGTATTTTTATTTGAATCCAAATGGGGGGTACTTCCTTATTTACATTGTAAACTTAAGTAAATGGAGTAATTACTCCATTTACTTAAATGTTGAAAATGGAAATAAAGTAATCTGAACAAAGGGGCAATTTGAAGCACCAACAATAGTTTTTCTGGCAATGAGAGGTGCAGATGCATCTCCTTGCGCCTTAATAAATCCGCCACTGTGGTTAGCCAACCATTAGACCAAAACAGCTACAGGTCCAATTCCATTATGGATCTGAATTACAATTCCTATATATGACAGAGGAGGAAATCATGGCTGATTAATTAGATATATTGTACAAGTGTAACTGGCTGTAAGTTTAGATGTAATTTTTGCATGAACAGGCGAAATATACAACCTTCATTCTATAGTAAATTATGTGTTGATACTTGATAGAATATCCTTTATGATGATTTTGAATTATATTGCCTCTAGTGGTTTTTGCAAAGGGAATGTTCGTTTGGTTTTCTTTGCTTCTTTCCTCCCTCACTAAGTTTCTCTGTAATGGATATATTGGTAATGTATTATGTAATTGGGGACAAATGCAGAGCAACAATGGCTTCTTCCCTCCCTAGTTTATAATTGCTTTTGAATTTTCTTTTAAACCCCTAAATTAGAGAGGAAAAATGTCATTCAATTTTAATTGGGTTAGTTTTAAAAGATATAAGACTAAATACAAATGCCTTTCGGCCTTAATCAAGACGAGATAAAGAAGACTCCACTTAGCTTATTATTCGTACAATTTTGAAGTTTTCTGATGATGGTTCAATCTTGAAAGAGCTGGTCACTGCAACTTCCATTTTTAAGTAGTCAGCCTTTTCCTCCAAATCAGGTCTGCCATCATGCGTTGCTGCTGCTGCTTTGGAACTCTTTGATTCATTTCCACAAGCATCAGTCATCTAAACCAACCTCATGAACAGTTTCCCCAAAACCTTGCAGGAAGCGTCGTTTGCAAGCAAGGTTCCATTCAAACAAGATCCGGGATTAATATCCTGCTGCTCTCGTATGACACCAATATCTCAACTGAGATTGATTTTATCACCCTTCAAATTGATTTTATCACCCTTCAAATTATTCTGCTCTACTCAAGTATCTTGCTGGCAATAGCTTTTGTCATCTTCAGTCTGTAACTGAGGGACACCAGAGCAACTTTCAACAGGTGAGTTGCAATCTTTGGTTCCGAAATCTTTGGGCTCAATTACGTCTTTTATCACGGAGCCACCCTCAACTTGCACTTTCTCGTTTAGCTTGGACATGAAATCTCCCACACTATCCAATTTCACACACTATCCAATTTCAAAGAACAGTCTTGACAATGAAACTGAAAGTCATTTCTTGACTGAGAGTCCAGGTTGTAACTCTCAACCGCTGTTTCATTGTTTTCAGATACTGATGCAGTATTATCCACATTCTGGGACTCCAATATTTCTGCAACATTAGAACTGAAATCTAGCATACTATGTGGTATTAGAGAAAGGGTTCTGGAAACTTCTGATTCACTTCTGCAGGCACCAGTTCCTTCTGGTTCTTTTGAATCCACACATTAAAGAACATTTTTCTGCTGGGATTCTTCAGGGAAAATACTGAATCCATCCAAAACACACAATCATTTAAGTGCAATTTATTTTCCTGGAAAACCTGTTCTCCAACATAGCAGGAATTTGGAAGGTCTAGCTGTTCAGGTTTTTCGTTTCCACAATCAGTTATCACCAGTTGACAATTTTCTGGAGCTGAAGTGCTCAGGTCAACATCACTCATTTCATCTATTATCCTTCCACCTAAAGCCAGCATTTGTACATCTTCCACATGTGATTTCCTACTCTGTGTTAAATCTACTACCATCATATTTTGCTTGGTTTTTAAATTTAGAGTCAGACAAAGCATCAGACCTTTTCAATTCAGATGCACTAGAATTTTGGACCTTTGAGCTGACATCTGCAACCTTCACAGAACTGTAGCTCCGGATCTCTTCAGAAACTTGACATTCCTTGGTGAAAACTTGATGTAGAACAGATGACAGATTTTATCGCGGTTGAGCTAGAAAAAGGACGTAGCGGGAATTTGCAGATTTGTTGTCCGAGCTCCAATTAGGACGCAAAATACCATTTCGGAAAGGGAACGACGCCACGAGTCAAACTCACTGATTTGCTGTGATGTACGATGGATTTTGGCATTCTGAGGTCGTTTGGCCTTCCAAAACTGCATTCAAAGTTTCGTAGTTAATTCTCCGAATAAATTCTGTTTTCAGTTTCGTAGTTAATTCTCCGAATAAATTCTGTTTTTCAGTTTCGGAGTTACGTAGTTAAGTCTCTGAATTAATTTTGTTTTTTAGTTTTAATGTAATAACTCCCCTGGCAGTTCAAGGGTTGAGCGTTGTGTATTTAGACAGGTTTGTCTGACGTTTATGATCATCTCAGATTTTAATGAAATTACCCCAAGAGAATTTCTCTTAATTTTCTGGTGGATTATTGTTACTCAAGGTTTCGCTTGAAACCTTTGTTGCTTGTGCTGCGTCAAGTGGTATCAGAGCGGGTCTCTCCCGTCTCGGTATTCTTGTCTTGTCTTATCATGGGTGATCGAGAAGCTGATGTCCCAGCCCCAATTACCCGAGCGGATCTGGACGCTCAAAACCAATGGATCAACAACCTAACCAACCAATTTGGGGAGATGCGAGAATTGTTGTTGCAAACTCTTGGTGGCAACAATAGAAGAGGTGGCAGAGATGACTAAAGAAGAGAAGGCAGGGAGGACAATCGAAGAGAAGGTAGAGATGGCGAGAGAAGAAGTAATAGGAGGCAACATATTTCGGATAGCGAGTCAGAGTCAGAAGAAGAACATGAGGAACCACCACCGCCGGCTAATAATCGTCGTAATCGTAATTACGAAAATTTTGGCGATTATCGGATTAAAGCCGAAATCCCTAACTTTTGGGGAAATCTGAAGATTGAAGACTTCTTGGATTGGCTTGTAGAAGTGGAGAGGTTTTTCAACATTATGGAGGTTCCTGAGCATAAGATGGTGAAGATGGTAGCTTTCCGTCTAAAAGCTACAGCGGCTATATGGTGGGATCAATTGCAAAATTCAAGGCAGAGGCAGGAAAAGCAGCGGGTTCGTACATGGCGGAAGATGAAGTCGCTTACGATGGAAGGATTCTTGCCCACAGATTATGAGCAGATTCTATACCGTATGTATCTAGATTGTGCTCAAGGCAACCGTTCGGTTTCTGAATATACCGAAGAATTCATGCATTTGGTAGAGCGAAACCATTTGACCGAGACTGACAATCAAAAGGTCGCGAGGTATAACAATGGGCTGAAGATTTCCATCCAAGAAAAAATTGGTATGCAGAATATATAGACTTTGCAAGAGGCGATTAACATGGCGATGAAAGCTGAACTGCTGGAGAAGGAGAAGCGCCAACCCAACTTCCGCAAGAACACGACGGAAGCCTCTGAATATGCTACCGGTGCTTCTAGTGGCTCCGGAGATAAGGAGAAAGCGCAGCAGCAACCTGGAGGAACGACGAAACCAGCGACAACTGTCCAAAACAAAAACTTTAACGAAAGCAGCAGTCGGACTTTCAACAGAGGGCAGTCCCGAAACCAATCCCAGAATCCGTATGCCAAGCCCATGACGGACATATGTTACCGTTGCCAAAAACCAAGGCATCGTTCTAATGTTTGTCCAGAGCGGAAGCAGGCTAACTTTATCGAGGAGGTCGATGAAGATGAGGAAAAAGAGGAAGTCGGGGAAGATGATTATGCAGGGGTTGAATTTGCAATTGAGGAAGGAATGGAGAGGATTACCTTGGTTTTGCAGAGAGTTCTTTTGGCACCAAAGGAGGAAGAGCAGCGTCATAGTATTTTTCGTTCCCTCTGCTCAATCAAAAACAAGGTGTGTGATGTGATCGTCGACAATGGAAGTTGCGAGAATTTCGTATCAAAGAAATTGGTGGAGCATTTGCAGCTATCAACGGAGCCACATGTCAGCCCTTACTCACTAGGTTGGGTTAAAAAAGGCTCTTCGGTTTGTGTTGCTGAGACTTGTCGTGTGCCACTGTACATTGGTAAGCATTACAACGATGATGTATTATGTGATATTATTGACATGGATGCATGCCATATTTTGTTAGGGCGACCTTGGCAATTTGATGTGGATGCGACTTACAAGGGACGAGATAATGTAATTCTGTTTTCTTGGAACAACCGAAAAATTGCAATGGCAACTACAAAGCCCTCAAAACAATCTGTTGAGCCCAAGACGAGGAGTTCCAGTTTCCTAACCCTAATTAGCGGCGAGCACGAGTTGAACGAGGCTGTCAAAGAGGCGGAGTATTTTTGTCCCTTGGGGTTGAAGGGGTTGTTGAAGCTTGGCAGAGGAGAAAGTGACATTCCACAAGACGTGCAGCAGATTTTGTCACAGTTTCAGGAATTACTTTCTGAAAAATTGCCAAACGAGCTGCCACCTATGCGGGACATACAACACCGAATTGACTTGGTGCCTGGAGCTAGCTTTCCGAATCTACCTCATTATCGGATGAGCCCCAAGGAGAATGACATCCTAAGAGAGCAGATTGAAGAATTACTGCAGAAGGGATTTATCAGGGAGAGTTTGAGTCCCTGCGCAGTTCCCGTTTTGCTGGTTCCGAAAAAAGACAAGACTTGGCGAATGTGTGTTGATAGCCGAGCAATCAACAAGATAACAGTCAAGTACAGGTTTCCCATTCCACGGTTGGAGGATATGCTGGATGTTCTTAGCGGCTCGAGGGTGTTTTCCAAGATAGATTTGCGAAGCGGTTACCACCAGATTCGCATCAGACCTGACGACGAATGGAAAACAGCGTTCAAGAGCAAGGACGGATTATTTGAATGGTTGGTGATGCTATTCGGATTGTCAAATGCGCCTAGCACTTTCATGAGACTCATGAATAAGGTTCTTCGACCATTTATTGGCTCTTTTGTCGTAGTTTATTTCGATGACATTTTAATTTACAGTACCACAAAAGAAGAACATCTTGTGCATTTGAGACAAGTTTTAGATGTTTTGAGAGAAAATAAATTGTATGTGAACCTAAAAAAATGTACTTTCTGCACAAATAAGCTACTGTTCTTGGGTTTTGTGGTTGGTGAGAATGGTATCCAGGTAGATGACGAGAAGATCAAGGCAATCCTTGACTGGCCAGCTCCAAAAATAGTTTCTGAAGTTTGAAGTTTCCATGGTTTGGCCACCTTTTATAGAAGATTTGTGAGGCATTTCAGCTCCATCGCTGCACCTATCACAGAGTGTTTGAAGAAGGGCCGGTTCAGCTGGGGAGAGGAGCAAGAGAGAAGCTTTGCAGATATAAAAGAAAAGCTTTGCACCGCGCCGGTTCTAACCCTTCCAAACTTTAAGAAAGTTTTCGAAGTTGAATATGATGCCAGTGGTGTGGGAGTCAGAGCTGTGCTTTCACAAGACAAGCGGCCAGTTGCGTTCTTCTCTGAAAAGTTGAGCGATGCACGTCAAAAGTGGAGTACTTATGACCAAGAGTTCTATGTGGTTGTTCGAGCTTTGAAGCAATTGGAGCATTATCTTCTCCAGAAGGAATTTGTTCTGTTTACAGATCATCAAGCGTTGAAGTATATTAACAGCCAGAAAAATATTGATAAAATGCATGCTAGATGGGTGACTTTTTTGCAGAAATTTTCATTCGTTATCAAGCATACTTCCGGCAAGACAAATCGCGTGGCGGATGCGCTGAGTAGAAGAGCTTCATTATTAGTCACGCTGACTCAAGAAGTTGTGGGGTTTGAATGTCTGAAGGAATTATATGAAGGTGATGATGATTTCCGGGAAATTTGGACTAAGTGCACCAATCAAGAGCCGATGGCAGATTACTTTCTTAATGAAGGTTATTTGTTCAAAGGCAACCAGTTGTGTATTCCAGTTTCCTCTTTAAGGGAGAAGCTCATTCGGGACTTGCATGGTGGAGGGTTGAGTGGCCACCTAAGTCGTGATAAAACAATTGCAGGGATGGAGGAGAGATTTTACTGGCCACAGCTCAAACGAGATGTTGGAACTATTGTGTGCAAGTGCTACACTTGTCAAACTTCAAAGGGGCAGGTACAAAACACTGGATTATATATGCCATTACTAGTTCCTAACAATATTTGGCAGGATCTTGCTATGGATTTTGTCCTCGGTTTGCCCCGAACACAAAGGGGAATGGACTCTATATTTGTGGTGGTTGATCGGTTCTCAAAAGTGGCGCATTTCATAGCCTGCAAAAAGACTGCTGATGCATCAAACATAGCCAAACTGTTTTTTAGGGAGGTTGTTCGCTTGCATGGGGTTCCTACATCCATCACATCAGATCGTGACACCAAGTTCTTGAGCCATTTTTGGATCACTTTGTGGAGGCTGTTTGGGACTACTTTAAATCGTAGCAGCACTGCCCATCCCTAGACTGATGGCCAGACTGAGGTTACAAACCGGACATTGGGCAATATGGTATGAAGCGTCTGTGGAGAGAAGCCAAAACAATGGGATTATGCACTACCGCAGGTGGAGTTTGCATATAACAGTGCAGTCCATAGTGCAACTGGGAAGTCTCCATTTTTCATTGTTTATACTGCTATACCTAACCATGTTGTAGATTTGGTGAAACTGCCTAGAGGCCAGCAAACCAGTGTGGCAGCAAAAAATTTGGCGGAGGAAGTAGTAGCCATTCGAGATGAAGTCAAACAGAAACTTGAGCAAACTAATGCTAAGTACAAAGCTGCTGCAGATAGGCATAGGCGAGTTAAAGTGTTTCAGGAAGGCGATTCTGTGAAGATATTTCTGAGGAAGGAGAGGTTTCCAGTTGGCACATATAGCAAGCTTAAACCAAAAAAATATGGTCCTTACAAAGTGCTCAAACGGATCAATGATAATGCCTATGTTATTGAGTTACCGGATTTCATGAGAATTTCCAATACTTTTAATGTTGCAGATTTATATGAGTTCCGTGAAGATGAGGTCCTTTATCCAGATCATAACTCGGGGTCGAGTTCTTCGGAGGTGGATGGGACTGATGTAGAACATATGGCAGATTTTATCGCGGTTGAGCTAGAAAAAAGACGTAGCGGGAATTTGCAGATTTGTTGTCCAAGCTCCGATTAGGACGCAAAATACCATTTCGGAAAGGGAACGACGCCACGAGTCAAACTCACTGCTTTGCTATGATGTACGATGGATTTTGGCATTCTGAGGTCGTTTGGCCTTCCAAAACTGTATTCAAAGTTTCTTAGTTAATTCTCCGAATAAATTCTATTTTCAGTTCGTAGTTAATTCTCCGAATAAATTCTGTTTTTCAGTTTCGGAGTTACGTAGTTAAGTCTCCGAATTAATTCTGTTTTTCAATTTTAATGTAATAACTCCCCTAGCAGTTCAAGGGTTGAGCGTTGTGTATTTAGACAGGTTTGTCTGACGTTTATGATCATCTCAGATTTTAATGAAATTACCCCAAGAGAATTCCTCTTAATTTTCTGGTGGAATCCAGCTTTCTTGTTACTCAAGGTTTCGCTTGAAACCTTTGTTGCTTGTGCTGCGTCAAAACTACCCGTGTTTTCCCAGATCATTTGATCCTCATCAGAAATTTGGTTGCCTTCACAGGTCATAGGTTTAAACAGATCAGCTTCTGCCCCATGCAGTTCATTGACATTATGATAGCTGCTTGACTGATCATCCTATGATATTAAGACACTACCAGAAGAACTTGCCTCTTCTTTGACTACTTCAACAGTTTCAGGTGAAGCAGTCCCACTTTCTTTCCATGTCAGGTGGTGTTGTCTCATATGCAAGAAAAAAGCGCAGTAAGAACGCTACTAAAACCAGTATTTGAATCCCACCCTGGTGGTAATGATAAGTTTTTCTAATTACCTAAAGTTCATTGTCATTGGGCTTTGGAATTTGAAGCTGAGCAGATATGTTCTGTAGCACAAGTAGAAGAATATGAAGAAGGTCAGATTCATTGCCTAACTAAACTCTAGCTATAGTTATCACAAGAAATGTAAAATGAATATATTACCCGAAGAACTATGCACCATTAAATTTTCTAATGCTAACAAGTTCAGTCTTAAGGCATCAAAGTTGAAGTGCATGGTCTCTATAAATTTAACCGTTTATGAATTTCTACTTCTGCTCAAGATACGATAACAGAAATGATAAATAGACACTGCACTGACCTGATTTTCTGTTAGCAGCACTCTCCTACTAGAATTTGATCCCCGAGCACCAACTACACATGTGCAAGCATGGCTGCAAGTTTCTCCAACATACTTTACATAAATAAATACATTTACAATTGCAAACATGCTTGCAGGCTCCAATTGCATTTGCAACAATGGTTAAACAACTATAGCTTTGATAAGTGACTGATAGGAATGCTCCCAACAATTTTTATTAAGCACATTGCAGAACACGCACAAACGCAGTCCAATAACACAATCTTGACAGCTAAACTATATGAGCTGCAACTGCTTGTTTCCAAATCTTATGAAAAATCAGATGTTAGGTACCACTATTGATGTATTCATCCATGGATTGTCGATCCCCATTCAATTAAATTAGATAGGCGCTTAAATATGATATTCTAACATGGGTCAAATATACATATATATGCCAAAAGTTTATCTAAATCAGTAAGATATCTTCCAATTGTCAACATTCTGTCAGGTGTGTAAAACCTCTCCAACTATTCTTAATTATTTCAGAATTAAACTTGTATAAGAAAGAGGAAATGCCAATTGGACTTCCTAGTCTAGTTCCTTCCAGATTCTTTTACAGTTATCCTATTTCTAGTCTAGTACTACAAGAACAACGCTCTTGTTGTGCATCATGGATAGACAGAGAGCAACAGAGGCCTAATCCACACCACTTTTCCAAAACCAAGAAACAATTGGAGAAAAAGCCTAATTGGTGACCCACAGCCACCAAATCATATCCAATCGTATTTCCTAAAATTCAAGCTTAATTAAAAATACATAAATTTTAAATTTTAAATTAAAAAACAGATGATTTGATAAACCTTTTCTTGAGCCAATTTCGGCAGGTTAGGAACTTCCTCCAACAATCAAGCTTTGGTCTGTTGAATCTTCACATTCGTTGCAACCTCCACAGCCCGATTACTCACCCATCTCGGCTTTCTGCACATTTCAGAACACAATCAAACACCAGGCACTCAAATCTTTCAGTTTCCCCTGTCTCTCCGTTGCTACATTTTCTCGGCAACCAAACAGAAACAACGGAATGAAGAACAGAAGAGATTCAAACAAACCTGAAGAGCAGCTTAGATTTTTTCGTTGACGCCACCTTAGAGACGAGCGAAGGCAGTGTCGCGGTAAGGGTTGAGGTCGCGCTGCTTCTCCAGGTCGTACTCGACGTATTTCTCGTTTCCTCACAGAATGAGAAGAAAATATCCTGACGCTAGAGAGAGAGTCTCTCTCGTCTCGTTCAGGCATTGCGTCTCTCTTGCTCTCTCCTCTCTGTGCCCTTTTATTTTTGGAGAAGGAAGGACACGAAAGGGCGACTTCATTCAGACAGAGTCATTTTGGCGGGTACACATCCACTTTTTTTTTAAAGGGTTTTCTGCGGTTTTGCCCCTGAACTATTTGCATATTGTTATTTTAGCTCTTAACAATTTTTTTGATAAATTAAGGATTCCAATTGTTTAAATATCGTCAATTGAGGGCCTGCCACCAATTTTTTTAATTTTATTTTATAATTCTATCCAAATTTCCATCCAAATTAAAGGTAAACTCGTAATTTTAAAAAATATTTAAAAAACATAAAATAAAAACCTGACCTACCCTCTACAGATTTAACATATCGTAAAATACCCTACTCTAATTAACAAATTAATTAATAATTTGTCTAGTTGTCTGATTCTTTTCTTGTTCTCTTTGTTTTGCTATATATCTCGGCGTTCTGTGACTCACATCACAGCTAGAAGAATTAAACAGTATTCGCCATGTCTTTGTGTTTATATGGCTGTTTCTTGTTTTTATACAGTAGTGTACATGTCAAACGAAAATGTTTTGTGTGATTTCAGTGAGTGAACATAGGAGGATGACAGCTTGATTTCTGCTATATATGATTTTTTTCAAGTGAAGATGGCCTAAATGACATCCAAGTGAAGAGATTGAGAGAGAGGTTGATGCACACCAAGAAGATGGTTCAGTAGCATAAAAAATGGAGGCATTGAGAAATCATATAGCCACCAGTTTAATGAGTTCATCTATTTAAAAATTATATATGATTCCTTGTTTATGACTAGCTTAATTTTTGTTAATACCATATTATTGACACTATATTTTTGATATGATACTTTATTTGCTTTATGATTAAAATAATTTTTAAGGTGTGATGGGAACATACTTCACAAAAAAAATATGTAAGAGAGAGTGAGTAATTTTTATTTTTTTTTTTTTTGCCAAACACTTGAATAGAAAAGTCATTTCAACATAGTGCCATTTTTAGTCATTATACACAGATAATAACATTTTCACACAAAAATTTACCAAACACTCAAAAAACTGATTATTGTACCAACATCACTTTTAACAAAAAGTTTACCAAACGCCAAACTATTTTATTTCACAGTTGATTTCTTTCACAACAAATCTGACATCAATTATTTTCACAACACAACAATGCCCAACTGGCCCTTAGCGTGTATTAGTTTTTCCATTTAAAACTACAACAGGAGATTTCTCTAAAATATTCAACTTGAAAGATTTTTCTCTATATGTGAAAAGCCCAAGTTTCTTTTCGTTTGTCTGATTTTATTTCCACCCAAGCTTTTTTCTAGACGCATTCGATTTCTCTAGACACCCAACCTTTTGCAAATTTACGTAAGAGGATATACGTGCAATTGAAGAAAATACAACTAATAAACTTGATCACCATGGAGGTTGCAGCCATGGCAGTCGTATCTTACTGAAAAAACAATCAATCAAACAATTCTACGTTAGCACATTAACCTCCAATAGTTTGACATGTTACATTGTTAACTTTGATGTTCAAGTATTATGAACGATTCAACATGTACAAGGAAAATTTACGAAACCTTTAAGATATTTATTGATCTGTGTACGAAATAGTAGGAACTCTAAATAAATCTTCAACACTTACCATTTCTTGTTGCATCTTTTCCCTTTCCTGAACCAACGATGTATAGAGTGTTACAAGAAGACTGGATAAAAGTCCTACAAACGAAAGGAGGATAAATGAACAGAAACGCGTAAAAACAAGTGTCTCCACTACTTGGACTCATCCATGGGATCGTTACGATTACAAGATTCAGATCTTAAATCCTTGTTGTCTTGCCTCGACTCATCAGACTCTGAAGCCTTCGAAACCGAATCCTCAAGTGCCTCAAGAAAAGACAATACAGTGAATTTGTCTGCAAGAAAGAGGAGAAAAGTAGTTAAAACCATAAGTAACAATACCATGGATTATCATGATATAGCGTTATGTCTCATTTGATATCATGTTGAGGTGCTCTCAAATCCTCAAGTGGATACAAAATACTGGAAAATAACATCAGCATCAGGCCCTTTCAATTTAATGAAGTTGCATATGGCAAATGTGATTCATCCACACGTCAGGCCAAAGGAACTTTAAAATGGAACTAGAATTGTCTGAAAAATGCTAGTAAGAATGGGTAGTGATTTTCCCATTTAGAGGTAAGCTGATAGTCGAATTGGGGAACCTGGATGGAGAGCAGAGTTATCTTTTCTGACACAGTATTTAACACAAAGGAAGGAAAATAAGAAAAATGGATTGGATAGTATGAATGGAGAGTTTGCTTTCCCTCCTGATTTTAGTATGGAACACAGTAGGCAATGGAAAAGGGAAACTACTGATGTCTTTAACATTACCAAAATCTAATCTGACGAGGTCAAGGAGTAAAAATACAAGTCACAGCATTTCCATCTTCCTTCCTGCTCAGTAAATAACCCATTAGGACGTATTTGAAATGGTGGATCTAGGTGGATGCCTCACTCACCCCTCCAGTTTTCCACTTTCGTCCTCTGAGATTACCAGTCTTACTTCTCCTTATCCCTCCGCCCCTTCTTCCCCTCCTCTATTTCTCTCCACAAATGGTAATGCAATGGCTAAGATGCATCTCACAAGTAGTTGATGTTTCTCACATGCTATTATGTCTTATTGTCAAGTTTCAGAATTCGCCCATTGACAGTATCAAATTTTAAAAATTAAAAAAAAAAGTAAAATAAATAAATAAATCATTCAGTAAGTATGAATATAATAGAAAACTACAAGATTCTGCTCATATAGATTGCTTACATTTACTTGGGTCAACACCAAACTGAGACAAATCTATCTGTCCTGTTCGAAGTACCTATAAACATTTAGGGAAAGATAAAAGAAAGTTTAGCACGATAATGATGATAAAAGAAACGAACTACCTTCATTAAAAAAAACAACCAAACAGCATTACAATTCCAAAAGATGACATTTTAAATTCTTACATAAGCAAATGAATCCATTTGTTGGCGGAATGGTGGACTCTGCAGCAACTCCAAAATATCCTCTGGAGACCATTGACCCTGCAACCTCAACCAAATCAAACAATGGCGCAAAAGTAGTGTATAACAAAACAGAGAACTCAAGTACCAGAATGATGCATACCTCAGGTAAGTAAGACTCTAAACGCTGCTCTAGTTGCAATGTCTCAATCAATGGCATAATCAAATCAGGTTTCAATATGTCCCCCAAACTCAAGCCTAGCCCGACAAAAGCAAGTCAAATGTTAGAGCCATATCATATTTTAAAGAATTGTAGAAGATACTCTACTACAATCAGCCAGTATGCCAATTGTTAGAATTTTAAATAATGATTGACAGGTCCCAATAGAGACGTTAATACGAAAATTATGGATTAAAATCACTTTAGATCCTCTGTGAATGGTCCAAATTCACATTGTCACCTTGCTTTTAAAACTCTCAGTTTTGTTAAAATCATTGAATACCACCTGAACCTCTGGGATCAATTCTGTCAGATTCTGCCATTTAAATTAACCCAATTGTGCCTCAATTACCATATTTACTTACATCAGAGCAAAGTGAACTTTTCCCACAAGTAACTTGATTATTTGGCCAAACAACTAGGAGAAAGGCCACCACAAGGAAGAACGAGAAAAGAAACAGGCTAGTATGGCAATTTGCAAAATGAACATTCCAGGAATACCGCCCACCACGCCATCCTTTTTGAATAATAACACTCAATAAAGGGCCTAAACACTGAATGAAAGGCATATACTGAAGCACCATAATGGTTCGGGGCAAAGTGTTCATAAAAATTGTCATTTACTGGCTGAATTAAGGAAATAGATGACCTCCGATGCTAAAAGCAAACAGGGTTAAAAATATGGACCCATTTGTAGAAATTCATTTATCTTTCTTATTTCTACCTAGTATTTATGAGTACACGTTCTAATCTATTTTGTAATGGGGATCAAAAACACTTGATCATGCCACGTTGAAGTAATTTTTAAACATTAAGGATTTCACTACAGGAAATAAGCAACACATTGAATCTTCCACAATATTGCTACTTCTTTTGAATAAAAAATATGAAGGGCATTTTGCATTGAAACTATGCAATATATTAGATAGTTCAGATAATGAAAAGCGTAAGAAATTTCCTAGATCAAGGCAACCTCTACATATTAAATCAAAAAAGTTTGGATGTAAGGCATTTGTGTCCATTTAAAACAACACCAACGATAAAAGATCATAATCTCACCCTCATCTGGATCCAAAGCAGTATCTGCAGATGACACAAGAAGTGACAGAAGGTAGAGTAATTCAACGACATGAGAGAAAAGACTTATATACAAATGTATAATATCAGGAGAAAACTTGATACCTGCTGGGTCAATATTGCTTAAGATTCTTTGAAGATCTTCCAATTTCACTGGGCCAGATGAAGAAGTCACATCGCTACTTACTTCTGCACCGAAGTTTGGTTCCACCAATATTCCAGCTCTGGAAGACATAACATTGATCATATCAGAGTAATGTTATGCAAATTCCAAGAATACACAGAGAAAAAGAAAAAACACACGTTTTCAAATGAAAATAATAAAGGTATTGCGCATGCAAGAAATTAAGTATATCATCATAATCACTTTCAGAAACAAACAGTTTGTTTTTAAATTCAGGAACAGTTCAAATCATGAATCAAAGACTTTATAGGACTGTGTAGAACATATGAATGAAAACAATTACAACACAAGCACAAGCTGGAAAACCACCTTGAAGGTCATGAAATATAGTCCTACAAGTTAAAGGAAGGATAATCAAAATCCTAATCACCATTCCCACTCCCCAACTATACCTCTGTGACCAAGGACCCACACAAAGGATTTCTGGTGCTTAGAAAACTTGGTACATAGTTACTGGCACAATAGTCATCCAACCATCAAGTGATTGATGAACAGTTCGCTTATAGAATGCTCATGTTGTCAAAATGAAAAAGGGGTAGAGACAAGCCACAATTTCATGCATTATTAAAAAATAACTTACATCATTACGGCAAGCCCAGATGCAGAGCACACTGTAAAAATCTTATTAAAGGTTGCCCATGTCCCCAATACCCTCCCCACCTTAGCTTTCCATGAGGGGAGTCCAATCATAACAACATAATTTGTTAACATTACAGTGAGTACTACACCAGGAGGGGAAATTTTAGTTTTCCTTGACAAGTCACTAGGAGTTGACCATCTTCGATAAAAAGGTCAATAAGCTCACCAGCATTTCTTAAAAATACAATTGCTTTATGTTTAGCCATTTCAGCCTTTGGAATCATTGAGAATTTGCTATTATATTCTGATACAGTATTTGGTGGCAGCCTTTTTCATCTTGTAATATAATATTTGATGTCAACCTATTTGAAAGAACCCTAAACTTATTTGAAATTCCACTATAAGTCCGCCACTCATGTTTTATTACTTGTTGTGGAGTTTTGTTCCCCCCCTCCCCCTTCTCCCTCTTTTGGCTACTAACAGGACAAAGGTTGCAAGTTTCACTGCTATGCTATGACAACTTTACCTTGATGAAATATCATCTTCAACCACATCTTCAGAAACTTGTAGAGGAACAGAAGCATCAGGCCCTTCTTCATCAAGGAACTCTGCCAAAGCAGCAAGATAAATACAATATCAAACTTGAGGCAGAAATGCAACAAAACAAAGACTGAACTTTCAGGTTTTGAAAGTCAAAGTTGAAGCCTTCGTAAAGATTTTCTAGAGTGAGAGATTTCACATGTTAGGTAATGTTCTACAATGCCATATGATGTGATACGATATGATATGAATATCTATCGAAAAATATCATGCCATTAAATGTCAAGGACTGGAAGTACGTGTCATGTACATAATTCAAATAAAGCTTAATACATTGCAGAGGTGCAGTTAACGGAAACTTCTTTTTAAAAATATATAATAGAGATAATGTTAGTGGTAGCCTAAAGCAACAAAATGAATTTGACATACCTAATGGTCGATTGAGGTAGTAATTGACTGAGCTACACAAGTGTGAGTCATTTTCAGCTTTAGGCTCCTTAATATCATATTAGCAATGAAAGTTAGAATCTTATAAGACTTACACATTGAATGGTAAGAAAAGAAAATAGATTCACAATAAACCAAACCTGCATCCAGAAGAAGAACTTCCTATCATCAGTGTTGAACTTCAATAAGTAAACCCTTCCTGATGCTTGATTAACCTGAGTGAACCAAAAATTATGATTTGAATATTAGGTTTTTGGGAGGGGGCAGATCTGCATTACAAAAATCCCAAATAATCCTAAATACCTTTTCAAAAACTGCCTCATCGGGAAAGATGATCTGATCCTGTGGTATTTTTGTTAAGGAAATTTTAGCAAAAGTATATAAAAACAGAAGATACATATAAACCGAAAGAGGAAACACACAAAAACATGGAAATAGTGAAACTGTGAAGTGAACAAGAATTACAACAAAATAAGGACGTACAAATATAAGAGGGAGAATTGAACAAGTATGAAAGAACAAAGACTTAAAGAAATAATAACAATAACAAAAACAGCAACAACAACAAAATACAACTATGAAAACAACAATCATAGAAACTGGAAAAAGATTTTTGAAAAAATGAAAAATAATCCAGGATACATCTTCAACAACATTTTGGCTCCGATCAAGCCACTGAAAATGCACCAACCCCTCATCACCCTGATACAGAAAGAAGATAGATTTACTCTAAAATGTTGTGCCAGAAATACTTCAAATAAATATTAGATAGAATGGATGTCAACTTCTGAAGGCTAGAATTAGAATAATGAAATACCTTCGCAATGCGAACAAGTCCTTTACGGGTATCAGGAGCAACCTTTTTCCCCTCAAAAACCATTTTACCAGCACGAAACTCCAGCATAATTTCCTGCCAATAGATGTTAGTTTGATGCAGAAAGTCCAACCATGACACAGAAAACAAGAGATGAACACAGAAACATGTGTGCACTCAAACACAGACAAGCGTACATAAAAGTATAGAATTCTCGTACATAAAAGTATAGAATTCTGCACTTACTTGCCTAAAAGTCAATGTTTGAAACTAACATTCTGATGCCAACCAATAACATACCAGCAAAGCAAGAGAAGAAAAGAAATTGAGATAGAAATTGGAGTGTAAACATATAATTTATTTATTTTTAGTAGCAGAATCATGCTAGTTGGAGCTTCTGAATTTGTGTACAGTATTGGGAATTTGTATAACAAAATGAAACAAAGAAAGTGAGGAATACAGGTAGAAAGGAGAAGCTTGTACCATAATGCTACACAGAAGGTGGAAAATGAAAATCCTAAGCAAAGTGTGTAAAGAAGAGAAGCCAATATTTAATAAATTTGATAGAAACTCCAAATTCTAAATGTTCGTCCAAAAGGTCCCTCAAACTATAAACTCAACAGAAACTTCACCTGCTCAATGGATATTTCCTAACAAAATTTCTCATCCATCTTCTATTTTATTTCATGGGCAAATAAAATGCAACTCATACGAAAGCCAACGCATAATTAGAGATGTCATTCCTTTTAAAGACCATCCAGAAAACATAAGGAGGTCCTTCCACATAAGCTAAAAAAACCAATGTTACTGTGACTATCCCCACTTACAAGTCTTTCACCCAACTTGATGTACTCCAAACTATCATGTTCCGACATAAATTTAATCGGAAATACAAATTTTCCCAGCCATAATCAAACGTTCAGGCCCTGAAAGCCCTTCCTCTGGGAAATATTAACACTTGCAATGTTCCGTGGTTGTTTTATTAAATACATATCACATATGGACGAAGTCGCAACTATTCTATAGCTTCCAATATCCTATAGATTAAAACAAAAATAGCTACCCATGTATGTATATATATTACCTGCATTTGTGGTATAGCTGCGTTTGAAGACGAACCCATTGTTTAACTTCTCTGTTTGCGGCCTCAACGGCTCAAAACTACAGAATTGAAGGGGTGGGAACGAAGAAGATGAAAATATTGAAAATTAGTAAATGGAAAAAATAAAGGAAGTCCAATGCTTTGAATGGAATCGAACCCTAGAGAAAGAAAAAACAGACACAAAAATTATCAAAAGAAGGAAACAAACACCAAAAATAAGATTAATAATCATCATAACAACGGTTATAATAATGAGAATAAGTACCTGCATATTGCATAAAAAATAAAGATATTTGATTTTTCGGGGATGAGCTTGTGAGAGTTTTGTTTTACAAAGAGTTTTATTCCAGGATTCTGAGTTGTCAGTGACTCGAGGTCGAGGACGAGTTGGGCTTTTCAATTCGGGCATCACATCGAACATATTTACTAAAGTGGCAGTCGGTCTAAAAATTTATTTATTTATTTATTTTGTTAAACATAAAAAAATTTACAACGAATATCCACAACGGATTTTATCACCATACAAATCAAATTTAACATACCATCTAATAGGGAAGGAATTGAAAATTGAGAAATTTTGAGAGATGGTATTAAATTCGAATGGTTTTAGGAATTTAGTATTTTTGCATTAAATGGTTCATATCAATGTGGGATGGAGCATACTAACAAATAGTGATAAAACCAATAAGAAAATATTGAGTATAAAAAACAACGTGTAGTTTGGTTTGATTTAGACGATTTCTCAATAGTCTAAATCAAACGAAATATCGAGTGTAAAAAAAAACATGCAATTTGATTCGAATTGGAGGATTTTTCAATAGTTTAAATTAAACCAAATCAAACTAATTGCGATTTGGTTTGGTTTGATCTAAAATTTCAATTTTTAGTGTTAAACCTAAATAAAATCGTTTCATATTGATTTGATTTGACCAACTTGAACAGTACTTACGGATTTATGCACACCCTTGCTTTTTATGACTGGTATATGTCCATACTCTCATCTATCATATTTTTTCAAAACAAGCATCTCAAGGTTCTCTCTCAAATAAATGCATACAAAAGTGAACTACAATTATCGTGACTTTTTGATTCGGATCACAAATTTCCTTGTGTAGGGTTGCTGCCTAAATGTGGGTCCCACCCATTGTAGGAGAGAGGGTTGCCGAAAGATTTGAAAGTTCTGGAAATGGGCTGATTTCGAATCTGAATTAGTTGCTGCAGGACTGTGCAAGATATGCCTAGTAGTGTTGGAGAAGCAGTGGCAAGTTTGATATTTGTTGTATCAAGATGTGGTGAACTGCCAGAGGGAAGCCTTTTACATAAGTTTTATAGACAATGAATTAGCTTGAGGGAAGCCCTTTACAACTGGAAACTGCTAGACCCTTATGGGTGAAATGAAAATGCTTAGATGTGAGGCTTCCCTTTACAGTTTCCTCTTCCGGTGTGAGACAGAAAGTTTGTTTCCTTCTCATCTCTCTTTCTCCCTTTCTACTATATTGTCTCAACTTTACTCTTCAATATGAAAGATGGTTATCCATATGAAGATGAAATGGTCATTCACTCCAAAGATAGTAAGGATCTGGAAAAACATATCAAAAACAATATTGCTCATGTTGGACTTCTCATTGCGGACAGTGAACCACCATAGTATGTTGTCAAGGAAGTTCTAAGAGTGGTCTAGAGCATGATGGGTGTTATGAAGCTCCTCAAAGCAAAAGAAAATGTATGCTCCATCATGATGGGATAAGAAGAAGTTGCAAGAAGATTGATTGATGGAGGTCCATTGTTCATCAAAGGTTACACCATAATTGTGAAACATTGGTCTATCTATCATTCTTCTAATAATATCCAGACAAATCGAGCAGCATACTAGGTACAGGCATATGGTATCCCCCATAATCTCTTCACAACAATAAATGCCAGGCAAATGGGTATGCTTAACTTGGGTCGGTGCTTGAGGTTGAATATATCAATGTTGCTAGCTTTCATGGCTTCTTGAAGTGCACATCGACCTTGATGCCACAAAATCACTAACTCCAGGGTTTGTCATGCCTTGCCCAATGGCTGCTAAGTGCATAATCCATTTGAAATACCAGGGACTAAAGGATTTCTATATGAAATGTGGAAGTCTAGGCCACTGCATATGTTGTCAATGGCCTAAAAACTCCTCTATGCTTGTTGACGGATGGAAATTCGACTAGAAAATGCGAACACGGCCTATCTAAAAAATAGTCAAGCTTTCTCTCCTATCCTTAGAAGGGTTCGGCTCTTGTCAAACCAGATGATGTGTTCGATTGGAGTCATTTGAGTCATCGCTGGGAGAGAAACAGTGAAAGGTTGTATGACGAACCCAGAATGGGCATTCACATGTGCAATACTGGAGAGTCCATGGTCAACACAACAATAAATGAGACAAATCCTACAGCCCTATCACAACATGAGCCACAGTATTAATCGATGCATCAGACAATAAATCTGCAACCTGGGACGATTCAATCTGCTGCCATCGTAGCAGACCTACATGGCCTAACCTTCTGGGACCCATAAAGCCACAATTCGCTATACAGAAATGGCACCCTAACCTTAGTTGTCCAAGGATTGTCTTTGGTGTGCAACTGGTGCGACTCAAAAAGTATCCCACCTTGCGCCTTTGAATAAACCTCTACAGTCCCTGAGTGCAACCTTAATATTGAGCCTATCATTACTGAGCTGTAGGGGTCCAACACAAATGAATCCTAGATAACAATTGAAGATGCAGTTCATGAGCCCAACCTCAATATTGGCCCTGTCATTACTAAGTTGGAGGGGTCCAACACAAATGAAGCTCAGAATTAACGTTGATGATGTTAACAATTTGCTACTTTTTGAGCCATCAAATTTGTTCTCGGACCAAGATAAAAGACAACGCAATGGTAAAGAGAAACTATTTGAACAAAGCCAAGGTGAAGGCCTAAACGAAAAGGCTAGGGTTTCTCTTAGTCCTACGTCCAGTTGCCCCATTCTCCTTTCATGCAGAGGAGGAAGGAACTTGCGTTGAAAATCCAGAGGTGGTTGTTCCAGGAGTTGCCCATCGAGAACATCAAAGTATGATAGTGAAAATGCCTTATGCACTGGCAATCAGGGACGGATCCAGAAATCTTATCTCGTAGGGTCATAGTGTAAAAGTTCAATTTTTTTTTTAAGATGAAAATAACATTGAAAATGAAACTATAGTACATTCATTGATAATTCATGTAAAAAAACAACATTACAAATTACAATTGGCCACGACGAGGTTTCATATTTTGAAAACGTAGCATTATAGCTTCATTTTCAATACAATCAAAAACATCCTTCTCAACGTAAACAAGTAAGCTATCACTCAACCACTGATCTCCCATTTTGTTCCGAAGTGGACCTTTGATAATATTCATGACGGAAAATGCCCTCTCGACTGAAGCAGTAGCAACCGGTAAAACTAGAGCCAATGTAATAAGCAAATACACATAATTGAATGATCGATGCATCCTTGTCTCCACCATTTTTTTTGCAAGATCACCAATCCCTTGCAAGTTAGAGAAATCACTACTCGAACACACATAATGAATATAAAGCTCAAGTTGATCTTCAAGTGCCAAAAGATCCCCATCCGAAAAGTCTTGAGGATAAAATTGAGCAACACGAAGTAGCTTTTGTTTATCAAAAGCTACAAATGAATCATTCGGACTCAAACATGCCAAACAAATAAGCAACTCAGTATTTACCTCATTAAAACGATCATCCAACTCCGTAAGTTGCTCATCAATGACATAAATAAAGAGCTCCACACGATAATAATGACGATTTGTCTTTATTGGAGCATTACGCCTTGACCTCCCTTGAAGTACGAATGCCTCATCCATGTTAGGAACATCAATATGATGTTTATCACAAAATGAAGACACCTCTTCAACCAATGCATCAAACCCATTATTCCTCATCCAATGTAGCTTTTCCTTGCATGATTTCACCAAAGCCATTGCATTCACAATTTCTTGATCTTTCTTTTGCAATGCTTGTGACACATCATTTGTGAGTCCCAATATAGCTTTCATTAAGAATAAGTGAAACACAAACTGAAAAGTAAGCATTTCCCTTTAAATCTTATTTGCTTCACCGGCACTATCATTGGGATTATCATCAATAATCATTTGAAGCACATGAATCACAGATGAAAACATAGAAATGATGCTAATAATGGTACCGTAATGTGAGCTCGATCGTGTGTCACCGGCACGTTTGAGACTTGTTTCTTAATGCAAACCTCGCCCCGTGATAAGACAATCATTTTCAAAAGCTACCACAAGCTCTTCTTGAAGTTGTGCTCTAAGTGCATCACGCCGCTTACAAGATGCTCCAACATGGTTAACCACACTATTAGTGGTTGTGAAGAAAGAGGCAATATCAATATTCTTCTTTGCTACGGCAACAAGTGCTAGTTGAAGTTGATGAGCAAAGCAATGAACATAGTATGCACAAGGTTGTTCTCTCAAAATCTTTGTTTTAAGGCCATTCAACTCACCTCTCATATTGCTAGCTCCATCATAACCTTGTCCTCGTAACTTAGAAAAGCTCAAACCATTGGAAGAAAAGAATATGTCAATGGCATCCTTTAGTGAACTTGAAGTGGTGTCGGTAACATGTTGAACCCCCACAAACCTTTCAATTACATGCCCGGAGTCGTCCACATAACGCAACACCATAGCCATTTGCTCTTTCACCGAAATATCACGTGCTTCATCCACCAATATAGAAAAGAATCTATCTTTTAAACCACCCACGATAACATCAAGTGTTTCCCCCGCACATGCATTGACAATATCTTTTTGAATACTTGGAGCTACTAACTTGAGATTTCCCAGAGCATTTTCCAACACAACTTCTTTAACTTTCTTATCATTGTCCGCAAGGAATTGCAATAGCTCCAAGTAATTTCCCCTATTGCTTGAAGTGGCACTTTCATCATTTCCACGAAAAGAAAGACCTTGTCTCAATAGAAACTTAGTGCACTTGATTGATGCAATTAAGCATCTTCGATATGCCACACGAGCTTGTTCGGAGTGTTTGCTCACAGCCGTTTCAATATGTGTATTTTGATTCATCAAATTTGTAGCAGCTTCTCTAGCTTTATTATGAACACTACCAACCGGTCCAACATGCACCTTCATTCTTTCTCTCCCTTTCTTCCAATTCGTAAACCCTGCTCCAGTGAAGGCTTCACTACCCACTTGTTCAAAATTGGATTTAAAGAGATAGCAATAAAGACAAAATGCAGCATCTTTAGATACACTATACTCCAACCAATCAAATTCATCAAACCATTGGGGAATGAAGCGTCGATTAATTCCTGAGATATTACTTTGTGGGAAAGAATGACCTCTAGGTTGACAAGGCCCTTTTTGTAGATATGCTCTTCGAACCTCATCTCTAATATTAGTATCATACTCCATCATACGAATTCTTAGTCCCGGGTCTGCCTGAAGATTAGCCAAAACCTCATCTAACTCACTTTGTCTTGAACTTGAAGTTCTTGAACTACCCACACTATCCGAACTACCCAATGATGACTTTCTCTTAACAAATCTTTCCATAATGCTACATAAATTAATCAAAACAATAACTAAAATCAATTAAAGAGCACACCAAATTTATACCAATTAACCACAAAAAATTCATACATGAAACATTCAATAAATCAAAACAATAACTAAAATCAATTAAAGACAACACCAAATTTATACCAATTAACCACAAAAAATTCATAAATGAAACATTCAATAAATCAAAACAATAACTAAAATCAATTAAAGACAACACCAAATTTATACCATTAACCACAACAAATTCATAAATGAAACATACAATAAATTAAAACAATGTAATTTAGGTTTAGAGTTAGTATTTACCTTGAATTGTGAATTTGTGAGGTGGTGGAAGCGGAGGCAAGCTTTTGGAAGTGGCGGCGCTGCTGGTAGTGGCGGCAATGGAGGAGTTGTGGGGGGTGGAGGTCGGGGATTTAGGTTTGAGGGTTTAGGAAATGGGGGTTTTGGAGGTCTAAGGCTGGCTGAGGGTGGGGGTTTTTCACGAACTGAACTGGGCTGTTCTGTTCCCTTTAGAATCTGTTTTATTTTATTTTTTCAAAGGCCTGGACCAAAACGACGGCGTTTTGGCCAGAACATTTTAAAAAAAAATTCGCTGGCTGGCCCAAAACGACGCCGTTTTGGCTAGCCGGTTTTTTAAAAAAAAAATTAAAAGCTGGGCCAAAACGACGTCGTTTTGGCCAGCCGGTTTTTAAAAAAAAATTCGAAGCTGGGCCAAAACTACGCCGTTTCGGCCAGCTTCTGTTATAAAAAAAAAACAGAACCTGTTCACCTTCTTCGTCCTCACTCTTCTGCAACTCCTCTTCTTCAGCCCATGGGGTCACACACCAAATCAAAGGGACCTGCTGCTACAAATTTGATGAATCAAAATACACATATTGAAACAGCTGTGAGCAAACACTCCGAACAAGCTCGTGTGGCATATCGAAGATGCTTAATTGCATCAATCAATTGCACTAAGTTTCTATTGAGACAAGGTCTTTCTTTTTGTGGAAATGATGAAAGTGCCACTTCAAGCAATAGGGGAAATTACTTGCAGCTATTGCAATTCCTTGCGGACAATGATGAGAAAGTTAAAGAAGTTGTGTTGGAAAATGCTCCGGGGAATCTCAAGTTAGTAGCTCCAAGTATTCAAAAAGATATTGTCAATGCATGTGCGGGGGAAACACTTGATGTTATCGTGAGTGGTTTAAAAGATAGATTCTTTTCTATATTGGTGGATGAAGCACGTGATATTTCGGTGAAAGAGCAAATGGCTATGGTGTTGCGTTATGTGGACGACTCCGGGCATGTAATTGAAAGGTTTGTGGGGGTTCAACATGTTACCGACACCACTTCAAGTTCACTAAAGGATGCCATTGACATATTCTTTTCTTCCAATGGTTTGAGCTTTTCTAAGTTACGAGGACAAGGTTATGATGGAGCTAGCAATATGAGAGGTGAGTTGAATGGCCTTAAAACAAAGATTTTGAGAGAACAACCTTGTGCATACTATGTTCATTGCTTTGCTCATCAACTTCAACTAGCACTTGTTGCCGTAGCAAAGAAGAATATTGATATTGCCTCTTTCTTCACAACCACTAATAGTGTGGTTAACCATGTTGGAGCATCTTGTAAGCGGCGTGATGCACTTAGAGCACAACTTCAAGAAGAGCTTGTGGTAGCTTTTGAAAATGATTGTCTTATCACGGGGCTAGGTTTGCATTAAGAAACAAGTCTCAAACGTGCCGGTGACACACGATCGAGCTCACATTACGGTACCATTATTAGCATCATTTCTATGTTTTCATCTGTGATTCATGTGCTTCAAATGATTATTGATGATAATCCCAATGATAGTGCCGGTGAAGCAAATAAGATTCAAAGGGAAATGCTTACTTTTCAGTTTGTGTTTCACTTATTCTTAATGAAAGCTATATTGGGACTCACAAATGATGTGTCACAAGCATTGCAAAAGAAAGATCAAGAAATTGTGAATGCAATGGCTTTGGTGAAATCATGCAAGGAAAAGCTACATTGGATGAGGAATAATGGGTTTGATGCATTGGTTGAAGAGGTGTCTTCATTTTGTGACAAACATCATATTGATGTTCCTAACATGGATGAGGCATTCGTACTTCAAGGGAGGTCAAGGCGTAATGCTCCAATAAAGACAAATCGTCATCATTATCGTGTGGAGCTCTTTATTTATGTCATTGATGAGCAACTTACGGAGTTGGATGATCGTTTTAATGAGGTAAATACTGAGTTGCTTATTTGTTTTGGCATGTTTGAGTCCGAATGATTCATTTGTAGCTTTTGATAAACAAAAGCTACTTCGTGTTGCTCAATTTTATCCTCAAGACTTTTCGGATGGGGATCTTTTGGCACTTGAAGATCAACTTGAGCTTTATATTCATTATGTGTGTTCGAGTAGTGATTTCTCTAACTTGCAAGGGATTGGTGATCTTGCAAAAAAAATGGTGGAGACAAAGATGCATCGAGCATTCAATTATGTGTATTTGCTTATTACATTGGCTCTAGTTTTACCGGTTGCTACTGCTTCAGTCGAGAGGGCATTTTCCGTCATGAATATTATCAAAGGTCCACTTCGGAACAAAATGGGAGATCAGTGGTTGAGTGATAGCTTACTTGTTTACGTTGAGAAGGATGTTTTTGATTGTATTGAAAATGAAGCTATAATGCTACGTTTTCAAAATATGAAACCTCGTCGTGGCCAATTGTAATTTGTAATGTTGTTTTTTACATGAATTATCAATGAATGTACTATAGTTTCATTTTCAACGTTATTTTCATCTTTAAAAAAAAATTTGAATTTTTACACTATGACCCTACGAGATAAGATTTCTGGATCCATCCCTGAGTGTGATGAGCTGAGAATGATCTAATATTCTACCTTTGCGACTAATCTTGTGCTGAGGCGATCTTGTACCCGGGATAATTCTCAAGATTCAACCATTTTTTAATGTTTATATCCTCCTATAAATGCAATTTTCAATCGTGCCAAGTCTTTTTCTTATTCCTTACTCTATTGGCTGGCTCGCGGTTACTTGATCAGTGAAGCCACTCTATTTGATTACTTATTTTTCTTTTTTAATTAATAATTTTGTGGGTATGTCAAATACTAAAAGAAGACTGCCGAAGTGAATGTGAAACAATGTTCCAAAAAGAAGGTTGCGATGTTTGGGTCATGACATACAACAACCTGTTGGATAATGGCTGCAAAGCCCACTTTTTATCTTGGGCTCATAGCCTTGGGATTCCTCTCTTGTAAAAGAAATATTGCATTGTCGAACTCTACTTGGGTAGAAAAATGACCAAACGCTTGTGTTACTATTGGTACAATGATTGGCTCAAATCATTGCCCCCTAGTTCTTTAGTGAAACCTAAAATATAGCAAATGATGTCAACTTTTCATATTTAAAGCTAAGTAGCTTGTGGAGATTGAGTGTGCAGAGATTGTCAAATCTGATTAGGAGAAACCTATCGTTGGTCTCTCCCTTATGGGTTGAGTTGCTTTGTTGGTCTTTCCCTCCTAGGCAGAGTTGTTCTGTTGGTTTCTATCTTGATTTTCATTAGAGCATGTGGTTATGGTTTTTTTTTCCTTTGTCGTCTTGTTAGTTAGTGGCTTTGTTTTTATCGAAGATGCTTGTGTTTACTTCAAACGGGAGAGAGGGGATATTATTCAACCCTTTTGGAGAGAATCTTTTGGAGGTCTATGTCTCCCATGGCAGCCACTATGTGAGTTTGTAGGCTGCTATCATTCTGCTTCGCATGTGGTGGAACTGCAATCGTTTGAGCAGTTATTAGTTCCTAATGGTTATTTTGTTTTCAGGGTTCACGAAGCAGTTAAAGCGGTTGTTTTCATTTTTTTAAATTTAACACATAAAAGATAAGGAAGAAGATGAGATGATAAAAAAATAATAATAATAAAAGGAAGAAGAAGAAGAAGAGACTGAGAGTGAGGGATAAAAAGAAACGGGAAGAAAGAAGAAAGAAAAGTGGGGGAGATGAAAAGATGAATCTAGCAGAAAAATGAAAGGTTACATTGAAAAAATTATATTTATATTTAATTCGGTCCGGCTTGATTAACTACGGTTTTGGAGGAGATAAAACCGAATTTGAAACCGATCTGAACTGATTCGGTTCGATTTTTAAATTATTTGTTAACTTTTTATTCAACTCGGGTTTTTCCCTTTTTTGTATAATTCGGATCGGCTCGGTTTTGTGGTTCTCCGGTTCTTATGCCTATTCTGAGCATAATTGCTTCCTGGTTTTGACTGCTTCTGCAAGACTAAAATTGTCATCATCATCAGTGCTGCCAGTGCAGGCTGGCTGCAAGAGAGGGTTATTAGAATTAACGTGAATACCTCACAGACGCAGACAAACTGCAAATTTTCAATCAAGAAGTAGAATTAGAACTTGACATGGAAAACAAGGTTTTAATTCAGTACAACCACACGGATCCCTGCTCATTTGCGCGTTGGACTACCAAGTACTTACCTCCATCCCTCTTTTTTGCCTTTTTTTATTTTCTTTTTTGTTAAATTTAATTATTTTTTAAATATGGGTTTTGGCAGAGAATGCTTCCAGTTCATGTCTGCCAGGCCATGGCAACAAGTTATGGATTTTTATTCGGATGTGGTGAAGGACCGCAAGCCCTTATCAGCGTTGTTGGGCAAAGCTTGTTTGAGTAAGAGTAACATTAACAATAGGCTAGAGAGTCTACCGCCATCTCAAGATAAGGGTGGGAGGTGGGCACGACTAACATTCAAGATTGTTGTTTCGTATCATGGTGGTTCCTTTGATGGCTGGCAAAGGCAGCCAGGCCTCAACACTGTTCAAAGGTGCTAGCTTTGACAATCTTTGATGCTTTTTTGTACCTTGCAAAATTGCCCATGTGGCTTTAACTGTGGTTTTGTTCTTTGTTCAAGTGTTTACGATGTTTGCTCTTGTGTTGGCACTTGCAGTGTGGTGGAAAAATCTCTGGGAAAATTTGTTGATGAGAGGAAAGCGCAGATGCTGAAAGACAAAGGTTTGCCATTAGAAGGCGCTGCTCTTGTTGCCGGACGCACTGACAAAGGAGTGACTGCCGTTCATCAAGTTTGTTCTTTTTGTATGTTACAACCTCATTCATTGTAACTTATTTGTTTTAGTTTGAAAAAGATCTGCTCAGGAAGTTCTCTGGCAGTTGGTTCATACTTGTCATAAAGGAAAAGAATAGTAAAAGAAAGTGAACCACCAACTCCCTTGCCGAAATAGAGTTGGTTTTAATTCTTGATATTGATGTCATCTGGGGTTGTATAAGGCTAATTGTTTATCCTTTTGCTAGAACAATTTTTCTAAGCATGAGTGATCCTTTTGTTTGCATCATTTAAAAATGAGTCTATATCAATTAGATAGCTTATATGTGTTTCACATTCTTTTGCGCTAACATATACGCATAATATTTCCTCCATTTTCCTTGAAGCTGTCATTGTTTATGTACTTGCTACTGGGTGTTTGGTATTAATTTTTCTAAGACAACTGTATTTTTCATTTATGCCTGATGTACGGTAGTCTTCTCCAGTGTTTCTCCATTTTTCGATTCTGCCAACTGGCGCATTTGGGGGTTTGCAAATTTTCTAACATTGCTCCATTTGTCTTTTTTAGATACTTGGAGAAAGGATGTCAAATCTCAAGATATTACAGATGCCATCAATAGTGCAGCACCAGGAAAACTCAGGGTCGTATCAGTTACTGAGGTGATGTTTTGTTCAGATTTTCCTACAAAATCCTAGGTTCAAAGTGAAATCCACTAATCATATTTTGGTTGCTTCAATTCTTTTAGCAAGTTGACCTTGTTATCATTGCTGCATCAGATCTTTATCTTCTTCATAATGTCTATATTTATTTCTTTACTTTTAATTTTAGTACTCTGATAGCTAGTCTGTCTACTGTAGGTATCACGTGCCTTCCATCCAAATTTTACTGCCAAATGGAGGCATTATTTATATATATTTCCATTTAATGATGAGGAGGACATGGAGCAAAGTAATCAGAGTGGAGAGAATGCTCAAAATTTTAAAAGTCTAGAGAATTATCATGAGCATAAAAATGGATGTGATCAATGCAATGAAGCAAATGTTGGGAACTTAGTTATCAACGATAACGAAGACCTTGAAACTCTGAAACCTCGGGAATTCACCGTAAGCAGGGTGAACCAACTTTTACAGAAACTAGAAGGAAAGTTATTATCGTATAAGATGTTTGCACGTGATACCAAACCATCCAGAAATGAGTAAGAATTAAGATTCGATTTGCCATCGGTACTTGGAGGCGTATCATTTTTCAGATTATAGTTTTGACTGTTCCTTCGCAACTCCAATTTGCATAATCTTGGCCTTGATCTTTCAGTGGCCCTAATTTGTATTATTTGGTAACCACTGGTGCATGCACTGCCTTTGACTAGTTTGGCCAAGACCATATTAATTGTCATCCTCTCATCTTGTCATGCACTGGTGTAAGCTTTTGTTTTTCAGAATTCTTATTGTTTCTGTTTGTTTACTTATCTTTCATGCCACATGGCCATGGCACAATCCTCAGTTCATTTGTTTCATTGTGTGTATATTTATACCGCTCAGGATAACAGAAATAGTGAAGCAATTTTGATGAGATTGAAGTTCATTATAATTTGCATTGGCTTGATTCTATATAGAGGAAAAATTGAAAGGATTATAATGAGTTCTCATGTGTATCCAGCCAGATATATCTCCTGTAATCATCCCAATCCAACTTCCCAACCCGATATATAGGTGCCTGGGAATGACTAGTCTTGTGTAGAAATGGATGGCAGAGGTTCAAATGCTATTTCACTGTCTAGGGTCTTTTGAATCAATCATGATTTCATACACAAGGAAATAACTTTGCTAGCTGAATATCCCCTTAATATTTCCTATCGAAATAATATCCCTTTAATATTGACTTGCCTTAGCAGAGGGAAGTTGTTCTTCCATGTTCTAACAGTATCTGTTTGTCTTTTCAGGGGTCCGCCAACAGAGTGTTTTCTCTACCATGCTCGAGCAAAAGAATCCAAACTACCATGTTCAGTATGAGTTTGCTGCTATTACTAGTCTTGCAAATCTTGTCTCTTCTGTTTATATTTTCCTTCTGTGATTTAGGTTTTTTAAGTTCACATCTATTGTGTAGGATGGGACTCAATTAT
This sequence comes from Prunus persica, assembly GCF_000346465.2. Classification (NCBI taxonomy): domain Eukaryota; kingdom Viridiplantae; phylum Streptophyta; class Magnoliopsida; order Rosales; family Rosaceae; genus Prunus; species Prunus persica. The sequence goes on from NC_034009.1 coordinate 4,567,833, forward strand.
TTAGTTTCTGCACCCATATATATACACATGAGACTGACACGAGTAATCATGTTCACTGATGGGAATAACGCATGACATAATTTTGGACCTCAATTGCCTCCCTCTCCCAATAATATCGATGGGAATTTGGATGGACAAAGCGTACATGAATAAACTGAATCAGAAAAACCGGAAAAAAAATCATATGAGGGCCTAGCCTCAGGAAGTAAATTCTTGGAAAATTTTCAGTATCATCTTGCAGTTTCTAGTCCTCAAACTTTCCACTATGTGAGGACAGGCTTTGAAAGCGTTCTAACCACTTCTTGCCCTAAATCATAAATATCTTATACCTTAAAGGCATGAGTACTTGTGTCCATAAATGTGTGCTTATAATTTATAGTTAGATTGCAGGATTTATCTGAATATAATGTTTAGAACATATTGGATTAAGCACAATGTACGTGGTTACTTTCCCTTTTCGTTTGAATTGGCTGAATTATACATTAAAATGATGTGAAATTGTTCCAAACTATTGTTTAGGTGAGCACAAAATGCTCTTGGCCGTGCCTTGCCTGCAATGGATTTGATATTTTATTTGCAGAAATTTCATAACTCTAATTATATGAGCTTCAGGCTCAAATATTACATCTTTTGTTGTCAATGTAGTGATCCAGCAAAATGTGTACTTACCCACGAGTGTATATGAATTACTAATGGCACTGTGGTTATGTGTAGGAGCATGAGAAAGGAAGAAGGGTTATGTGTATTGAACTTGTTGCTAATCGATTCTTACGCAGGGTAATGAATTTACTTGATATAATTGAAGCACGATTAAAAAAAAAAAAAAAAGGTTTCATTTTTACTTAATGTCTTGTTTGGTTGGTGGGTTTCCATTTGGTTCTTGCAATATTAGCATCGTTGAATGTCCTCTTGAGATCATTTCCAGATTTTACTAATCCTGCTGGTAATCTTATGGTCTTTTAGATATATTGCATTTCCACCAACTTCTATGGGGTACTTCGTAGCCAAAATTAACAAAAGAAAAAAATTGGGGGTTACAATTTTCTGCAGATGGTTCGGGTTCTTGTGGCAACCTCAATAAGGGAAGCGGCTGCGGGTGCAGATGAGGATGCATTGCTAAAGCTGATGGATGCTACATGCAGACGTGCCACTGCTCCCCCGGCACCCCCTGATGGTTTATGTCTTGTTGATGTGGGTTATGAAGAATTTGATCCACAAGATTGCCTCATCTTGAAAGAGTGAATGTACAGTGACATTCATGCAGAGGTAGCTTCCGATCTTTAAAGTGAATATGACAAAGCAAACACATTAAACAATGATAAACCCTTGTTTTGGTATTAGGTGGAAATGCAAGTCATCCGATGAATCTCAACCTATCCAAAACACTTATTTTTTCACATGTAACTCCTTGCTGCTGAAATTTTTACAGAAATGTCAAATTTTGTTGTGAGGGCTATTCCAGTTTAATTCTTGTGATACAATCAAGTCAGTTGTGTTTAGTAAGAGAAGTAATGAAGTTGCTTATTGTTCTAACACCCATTGGGTTCGTGCATTATATTCATATGTCAAAATCCAGTTTGGCCGTAGTTTGCAAATTCTATGAGTTCAGGTCCGATGCCTAAAATCTTATGTCGTTTTCAACCAAGAGTGAAGGGAATAGTAGGGTTTGATGTGAGTGGGGCTAATGTAAGTTTTGTTTAGCAAATTATGTGTTAGTCTCTCATTTATTCAAATTTGAGCCCACTCGACCTCAATTGTCATTTATCCAAATTTGAGCTCAGCTGTGAACTCATATCATTTATTCGAATCTGAGTCCATTCGGCCTCATCTAATTAGAACAAGCAAGTCTTTCGACCCAAAAAATAAAAATAAAAATAAAAAACCTGATTTATTTTTTCAGAAGACATGAAAAACTACCAGGGCTTGGCATAGCTATAGCTATGATTCCCACAAGGATCATACTTTCTTGGTGGGTTATACCCCTCACTTCTCTCCGAGGGGACTTCCTTCTTTACTTTTCCCATTAAGACTGATATGTCTACTGACGTGTCTCTAGTTTTATTGTGTTTTAATTACCTTCCTGTCATATTATTTCAAATCCCTCCATCAGCATCCTCAATTGTCAATTCCATCAATTTCGGTCATGCCTTGATTAACTCTTATCAACATCGTCATTTCCATCAAATCTTTGTCATGCCTTGACTAACTCCATCAACATCATCAATTCCATCAAATCTCTGTCATGCCTTGAATTCTCCTTTTTTGTTTGTTGCCAAATCTGTCATGCGTTGATTAACTTCCATCATACCCTAATTTTCTCCTTTATTATTATTTTGTTGGAAACTTTTCTCCTTGATTATTGTTATTGTATTTTCCTTTCTTAGTCACATCTCACATGCATAATTTCTGTAACTTTGGTGCTTCGCACCCTATGAAATACACAATTAATATTATTCAATTCCTTTTTTAATTAACATTTTTTGGTTACCTATAGAATCATCAGATAATCACACACCATCGAACGAAGGTGTAGTGAACAGAAATTAAAAGGGGTTGATTCTAGAATTTTTTCCTTGCTCCGATAGATTTTTGGTGCGACTTTTTGTCATGTTTTTAGAGAAGTCAATGTAGTGGCACATAGATTAGCTCGTTTTGCTTTGTCGGCATTTAATTCGAGGACACTTTTATCTTTCCAGTAAATCACCAATTGTTTGAAGAAAAACGAAAATAAAATGAAAGAGTTGAAAGAGGGCTGATAGATAACAAAAATAAAATGAAAGAGTTGAAAGAGGGCTGATAGTTAATCAATCTCATGCTCAAATTTTTCAAAGGTGGACCGGATAATTCTCATGCAAATACACACATAACCCATGTTGCACAAAATTACAGGAATTAAGGGAAAGACTTTGTCAACTTTTAGACAACCCCATTTCCCCAATGATCCCTCCCCATTTGACCCTTGTAAACAGCCTTTCCAAACTTCTATTCTTAGCCTCTTTCTCATCTCCTCTTTCTCTCTCATCACTCACTGTTTCCCCTCTCTTTCTCAATGCCATCAAAATTAACCACTATCAACCTTCAAATCCTTCTTCACCCGCACTCTGATTCAATTTTTGCAGCGCAGCCCCCTCTAAAAGGGCGCACACGCTGCCCCTACTTGTGCGTGTACGTACAACCCTATTATGCTACGTACCTACACCACCATTATGGAACACCACCAACAACAACAACAACGTAACAAGAAGAACATCATGGTAATGATGATGCTTCGGGCATCATCGTTGTCTAGTACCATGATCCTGTTCTTCGTTATCGTGTTGTTGAATGTTCGTGTTGCCTCTTCTGCTGGGGCTTCTGATAGCGAAGCCCTCCTCAAGTTCAAGGATTCCTTGAAGAACACGGATGAATTGACCAATTGGAAAAGTTCATCCATTCCATGCGAAGGAGCAACGTCGAATTGGGTTGGAATTCGTTGCGATGGAAAGGGGAGAGTTTGGGGTCTGCAGCTTGAGAAAATGGGGCTCAATGGTGACATCAATGTGGACATACTCAAGGACCTGCCTGACTTACGAACCATAAGCTTTATGAAGAACAACTTTGATGGTCCCATGCCTGATTTGAGGAAACTTACTGCCTTAAAAACTGTCTACTTGTCCGATAACAAATTCTCCGGGGCCATTCCTCCCGATTGGTTCGCGGGAATGCCTTCGTTGAAGAAGGTTCACTTGGCGAATAATCAGTTTACAGGGGAGATTCCTAGGTCGTTGACAGGTTTGGACAAGCTGGTGGAGCTGAGTCTTGAAAATAACAAATTTAAAGGCAAAATACCAGATTTTAGGCAGCCCGCCGGGTTCACAACCTTTAATGTGTCTAACAACAAATTGGAGGGTGAGATCCCGGAAGGCCTTCGAAAATTGGATGCAAGCTCCTTCGCTGGTGAGTCATAAGTTCTCTCTCTCTCTCTCTCTCTCTCTCTCAAGGTCCCCTGAAAGAATCAATAGAAGAAATTAAAGGCTCATGTATTCTGCTAACTGCGTTTATAATGCATTTCCCTCTCCTTTCGTTCAAGAACCAAACAAAGGGTGGTTCTTTTTTTTTTTCCACATCTTTCTTATTCAACCAAAAGTAGAAAAGCGAGAGTCGTGGATTAAGTTACATAAAGAAAAGTCAGGCGTATCCTTCCTTCTCAGCATCCTTGTCTTAGCTTATGAAATGCCTATTTGGGGTGTTACATCAAACACAAACACCTTTCCCCCCCTAAGGAGAACTTACAGGTTGGTGAGGTAGGGTGGGAAACGGGATAGGATTACGATAGTTTAAGTCGTAAAGCATTGGAGTCACACTGCATCTTCAAGATTAATGACATGAGGAGTTTAAGAATCTGCATAAAAAAAACTTCCTCTCCTAGCTACCTCAAACATTAATTGATGAATTAGGTTATAAGCCTCTTTTTAAGCAAACCAAACTCATAGAGTGCACATAGAAAACAAAATTTTGTTCTTTAAAGAAGTAGAAAATTAACAGTTTGCCGCCTGAACTTGCAGGTAATGAAGATCTATGTGGAGGGACATTAAAAGCTTGCCCCTCAAAGAAGCCCGCAACCTGGAGTATCGTGGTGGTTGTGATCATCGTGATAGTAGCACTCGCAGCCATTGCTATTGCAGCGTTCTTCATCCTCAGACGCCGCAACAAAGCATCTGAATCATCAATAGAGGATCCACCGCCATCAACAGCAACTGTCCAGAACAGATCAGTTCGAAACGAACCAGAGCAACAAGCAAGTGCTCCAGGCTCACCCGAAAACTTGAATGGGAGAGAAGTAAGTGGAAAGCAAAATAAGGCTGATCAGAGCTTGAAGCTTTCCTTTGTGAGAGATGACAGGGAGAGGTTTGATATGCAAGACTTGCTGAGAGCCTCGGCCGAGGTGTTGGGCAGTGGTTGTTTTGGGTCTTCTTACAAGGCTGCTTTGCTGAGCGGACCAGTGATGGTTGTGAAGAGGTATAAGCAGATGAACAATGTAGGAAAAGAGGATTTCCAAGAGCATATGAGAAGGATAGGGAGATTGGCACATCCTAATTTGCTTCCACTTGTGGCTTATTATTATAAGAAGGAAGAGAAGCTCTTGATTTCTGACCATGTTCAAAAGGGTAGCTTGGCTGTTCATCTTCATGGTAAGTTCCTTTTTAAACATATAGATGCATTGCACGATCATATTCTCTATACTAGTTGTTCTACAGATAAGTTGATGCATCCTATTATTTTAATAATAAAACTATTTGTATACCGCATTTTAATACATGATGCATTCGTATGGGTGGATTTTGTTTCGATTGGGGATGTGGTTTATAATGTGGTCCATATAGTATTGCTTCTATAGTAATTTGCATGTTTAATGTTCATATATGGTTATGGACAGTCTTACATTTGTGTCTTAGTTGTATCATGCCCTTCCCCTTTTCCCTTTCCCCTCTCCCATAAGCAATATCACACAACTTTTGGGTATGTTAAGTATACATCAATTGGTTTTGACATAAAAGTCATATATTCTGACTATATTGTAAATCACATCTCTAATGGAAGTGAAACTAATAATTTCCGATACAAATGAATATCACTTACAATTCGTGGATGTGTTATATCTAGTTTTTTGATAAGATACACATATTTTGGGATATGAGTTTATGCATGGTAAAAATATACATTTGCAAATTAAATGGAACTCGAAAACACTTTGATTGAAGTAATGCCTAATCAATAGTTACTTGGTGTTATTTGCACTTTCTCATCAGGACACCAAACCGTAGGCCAACCAAGCTTAGACTGGCAAACCCGTTTGAAGATTGTCAAAGGAGTAGCCCAGGGCTTACGCTATCTCTACCATGAGCTTCCCAGCCTAGTTGCACCACATGGCCATCTCAAATCCTCAAATGTCCTTCTCAACGAGTCCTACGAGCCCCTCCTCACTGACTACGGCCTCATCCCAGTGGTGAACCAAGAGCATGCTCACACCCTCATGGTGGCCTACAAGTCCCCAGAGTTCATGCAAAGCAAGCGCATCACGAAGAAGACTGATGTGTGGGGCTTCGGCGTGCTGATCTTGGAGATCTTAACTGGGAAGTTGCCCACCAACTTTTTGCAGCATGGGAAGGCAAGTGAGGAGGACTTGGCGAGCTGGGTCAACTCGGTGCCTCAGGACGAGTGGTTCAGTCAGGTGTTTGATAGAGATATGGGGGCAGGCAAGAATAGTGAGGGGGAGATGCTCAAGCTCTTGAACATTGGGTTGGGTTGTTGTGAAGGGGAGGTGGAGAAGAGATGGGATTTGAAAGAGGTTGTGGAGAGGATTGAAGAGGTGAAAGAGAGAGATAACAATCATGGCGATGAAGATTTTTTATCTTCTTGTGCTAGCGAAGGCGACATGACAAAGATTGTTGGTTGATATCATCAAAAATAGTTTTCTTTCTCCTTCGCCATGATCAATCTCTTGATCTGTATCTCCGTCCCAAATCCCCCAGGATGAGAGACAACAATGAACTGCTTGTCTATAAGATTTGGCTTTATATGCAAGCTCTCTAGGTTTAAACAAGTACTATATTTATATTTCATAACATATATAAATTGATTCTAATAACCATTAGTCATCTAATATTAATCAGATCCTTACAAGCCCATAAACATTTTATGAAAAAAGTATAGACACATAAAATATTCCTAAGCAAATAGAATTTGCCTTTCACATGTTTCAAATTGCGAAGTTTTCCCTAAAAACAGCAATATAAATAAATAAATGTACAATTCTAATTCTTCCAATTATATTGACTATAACCCCTACCTAATGAAAAAGTAAAAATGAATTATATATAGTTTGATAAAAATAATCATTATGTGAATTAGATCAGTTGTCTAAGATAATATGCTCGTCCTCTTGTACCCGAGTTCAATCCCCCCTGCCCCACATTAGAGTAGTTTAGCACTTAAAGCACTCTTTTTTGAAGAGAAAATGTTTTTTCTATAGTTTGGTTCTTGAAGTGTTTCTCCTTAACAGTTGTCAATTTCTCTCTCAATACTAACATAAATTAAGTAAAATCACTACTACTAATGTCGTTTGATCCTAATAATTAGGAGAACTCTGATTCTTATACAACAGGGCCATAAAAATGAATTCTCTTGATCAGTCATTGAACAATATACTAATGTCGTTTTTTCTTCTTCTTCTTTTCATTGTTCTTCAACTTCTTGGATTGCATGGGAGGCTTCTCTAACGTAACGGTACGTACCGAGGACTTTGATTAACTTTGTTGATAGACTTGGTTAATATTAGAAATGTTAACCAACGGGTCGTTTTGGCATGCATCTTCTCTAGTTAGGGTCAAAGTTAATTCTAATTAATTAACTTCCCGCTAATCATGCTCATGCATATATCATATATGGGGGTTAGCTCGGAACCAAATTAATGTTTGTTTTAATTAGCTTCTAGTAGGTTTAATTAATTACTTCCATGGCCCTTAAGAATGTGAGCGGTTTAAGAGTACAGAAGGGAGAGACACAGAGACACAGAGCTTTTCATTAAATTTCCTATTTTTCTAATTGAAAGGTTCTGATTTTTTATTTTTTGTAAAAATTTATTTATGTTGTCGTGTCTGTATTGTATGTTTGATGAAGAAGAAGTTATCTCTGAATTCGAGAGTTGAGGAGGAGGAGGGATCAAGGAGAGAGAGAATGTCGAATATTGTTGATAATGGAAATCATCAAGGCGTAAGGACAATAGCAGTGGCCGTAGACGAGGGCATTGCCAGCCAAAATGCTTTGAAATGGGCTGTTAATCATCTTCTCTATGGATCTACCCGTCATACTCCTATCAAGCTTCTCCATGTTATTAATCCTTCTAATTCCAATAATACCCCCCATGCAACTGGTATCTCTCTCTCTCTCTCTCTCTCTCTCTCTCTCTCTCTCTCTCTCTCTCTCTCTCATATATATGATGCGTGATGAATAACTATTTGTCTAGGTGTTGTATCATATCTCTAATAGGAGGAGAAATTCTTTGGTCCAACAAGATCACCTCACTCATTCGCCCATAGACATACACAAGACCAAATTCTTTGTTTATGTTTTCAGCCGGACGAGTGCGGTGGTCTCACCAGACCAAATAATTTGTCCTCTAATAGACGCATGACTCACATGTCTCACATAAGTGCAGTGAGTTTCGTATGTTGAGATGGTACAAATTGTAGTATTTTTTCAAGCATGATTGAAACGTTTTGGTTTCTGGGGTGGCATGGGAACAACGCAATTAATGAAGGGCAAGCTCATGAAGCTCCAAACATGGACTTCATGCTTCCATTTCGGTGCTATTGTACTCGCAAACGAGTGAGTTCATTTCTAAACTTGGATTTATTTTTTTAGTACAAGAAGCTAGCTATATTGAATGATTTGGAATCATAATAAGTAGATCATGTGGTTGATTGATTTGTGCAACTAATTAATATTATTAGGTACAATGTGAGACTGTTGTGCTGGAGGATCAAGATGTGGCCGAGGCATTACTTGACTACATCTCCCGCAATGGCATTGAGTTTATTGTTCTTGGTGCTACCGCTACATCCAGGATTGGGTTTTCTAGGTATACATATAAACACATATATACACGTTTTCTCTTATCAGGACGTCCAGAATTTCTTATCGTATGGACGCCATTGTTTCTTTCAGTTTTCCTCTTTGCTTTCCTCCATGTCTTTTGTACTCATATGCTTCAACGAGCAGCAGTGGGTTTAGAAAACAAGCTTTAGATGTAAGAAATATAGCTGCAACAATGGCGTCCGTACGGTAAGAAAATCTGGACATTCCAATAAGAGAACTGATATGTATATATATATATATGTGTGTGTGTGTGTGTGTGTGTGTTTTTGGGTTTCTGTGTGTTCAAACTCATCTGATGGTCAAAACATGTTGTTCAATCAGGCGTCTGTTCAAGGCATCTGAGTCTATTCCAGGCAGAGTCCTAAAGTTGGCACCACATTTCTGCTCTGTATACACCATCAAACAAGGTAGGGTATGCGAAGGGCGCGAAGCCTCTCGTCCTCTACCAAACATTCGAGCAGCTGATGAGAGGGCAGAAGAATCTAATCACGTGTAAGCAAGTGTCAATCTGATTCAGATTCACAACATGACAACGTAAATAAGCATCTAAGTGTGGTCGTCCGCATTCTGGACTGCACTCAAACTGCTGCTATGAATCTATCTTTTATTTATTTGACTCATTTATTGATTAATTGATTTGGTTGATGCATGTCATTCTCTAGAGGCAGAGCTCCAAGCAACAGAGCATATGATGAGGTCTCATTGCCTGACAATGACATCTCGTTTGGAAGACCAAGTACTGATAGCATATCTTTTTACCAAAATTTTGGGTCTGCTGATATGAGCCGAGTTCTTTCAGAATCCTCAAATTACTTGGAGAGTATTGCAAAACTAGAATCAGATTTCGGCAGTTTCGATTTGAACATTCCACATGAACTGTCATCAAATGCCCAAGGAATGCCATTCCTGTCACAGAAAGTATTGGTAAGTCATCTGAAAAAGGATATGAGTAAAAGTCAGACAACTAGAATCATTTGAATGTGGACTTAATTTGGACATGCATGTGAAAACTTGTACTTGCAGGATGAAATGGAAGATGAGATGAAAAGGCTTAGATTGGAGCAGAAGCAAACGATGGAAATGTACCATGCAGCCTGCAAAGAAGCAGTGGCAGCAAAACAGAAGGTCCTATCTACCCTAGAACCCTCTCTAATCTTCCTAGCTGCTTAAGGAGACAAACATTTCATTCAATTAGGTTTTGCATTTCCCATCTAAATCAAGTTTTAGAGTCAAACATTCACTTATGTGTTCACAATCACATAGTTTTACTCTCATGGTTTTAAGGACATATATAAATTCAACTCTTACCTTCTAAGATTTTAGCAAAACAATTTATACAAGCATATGGTTTAAAGAAGCTCATCTGTTTTATCATTTGATTCATGTATTAGTTGTATTTGGTTTTCCATTTATTATTCTAAATTGAAGTGCTTTCATCTTATTCATTCAATACAGGCTATTGAGCTGGAAGAGTGGAAAATGAAAGAAGGGCAAAGACTAGAAGATACACGACGTGCCCTAGAAGCAACTCTGGCAGCTATGGAGAAGGAAAGAGCCAACTCTAAGGCAACAATTTTGGCAGCTGATGGCGGAGCAGCTGAGCGGTTTGCTGAGAAAGAGTTGCAAAGGACCATAAATGCAGATCAGATCTTCAAAGCTCTAAGAGAGGCTAATGATGAAGAGAAGAAAAGGGTTTTGGATGCTTTAGGCCAGTCTCATATAGTTTTCAAATACCAAAGCTTAGTTCATATTTTAGTTGTTTTATTTTTATTTTCTTTGTACTATTCACTATTTTAGTGGTGAACTTGTTTCAACAAGATTTACAAGTGTTTTTCTTTGTTTATATGCAAGGAAACTAGTTAACCCTTTCAGCATTAATTATGTAGCCATTATGTATCTTTCTTTATTATTGAAGAAAAAGAAATCCCAGATCGTTGTCCTGAGTGGTCGAAAGATCGTTGTCCTGTATTTGATCTATATTGAACCTTGAATTTTCTGGCTCATATCTTGAACATGACAAAAGGTTTATAAGAATTTGGCTGCAATCAAATCTAGCAGCAAAATCTTAAAATTTCTTTTGAAGGCCAAAATATAATGAGGACATATACGATTATATGGACTATGTTGTCAATCACATATACATATTTTGCTCAACAAATAATTACTCCACGTTTTAAAATTACCAAATTAAACTTACAGAATGACAGAATCATATCCAAACAAAAAGGAAAGAAAAGAAAAATTGGCAGCATCATAATAAATTTTATATGACTGTAACAACCTGGCTAGGACTGGTCAGTTTATATGTCACTATAAGAATGAGAGGCTCATTACGTCATGATAGGAAAAGTGTGGTTATTAATTTGTTAATTTTAATATATTATTATTAAGTTAAAAGTGATTATTGTTAGACAACCGCTATTTTACGAAAATCTTGATTGTCTAACATGGTATCGAAGCTCAATTGCAAAACGCTGTTATGGTCAAAACCTGCAATCTTCATTCCCCAATTCTTTATGATTTACAAGAAGCATCCTGGAGCTGTACTTATATATTTTTCTCTAATTGCATTTTTATCTGTTTCTCCACGTGTCGGAAGAGGCTACACGCAAGGGTGCGTCAAATATACATTGTTACCATTCTCTAACATTTTCGGCTTTTGGAGTTAGTGGTTGTCTAACAAATTAACAATTTCCATATGCCTTGCTAATGAAAATATAAAGATGAATTTTGCTGACATTTCCTATCTCTCCTGGTCTACGCATGCAGTTGTGCAGTTGATTATCCATCCAAAAACTCCGGTATTAGAAAGTCAACAAAAAATGACTCACCAGTCTTTGCTGTTAAAAAGGCCAGAACCATGCAACTGCCTCAAGAAGACTTCTAGATTTCTTGGGCTTTGATTTCAACTCTTCTAGATTTTCTGCTAGGACCTTTATGGGGCAAGTTTTTCTAATTTTGGAACAGGCAGTGGATTGAAGTTACAACTGCTCCCTCCATTGCATATATATTGGAAGCCTTATATCCTATAATGTACTTTGACGCCTATTCTATAATCAGAGAGAGAAACACATTAAGGGTGGTGAACGTAATTGGTTTTTGAGAGAATAACACAGCTTCTGTGGCAAGGCATTGCCGGTGAGTCATACGAGATCAAAACCTTCCGAGGAGAACATAAGAGGGTGCCAAGAATACTGAGGTTCTCCATTACTGATTTTTTTAATTCTAAGAGTCTCAGACATCCTTATCACGCTAGCTGGTTTCAGTTTCGTGGAGAGTTTTGAGGGTTTTAATTAATTCATTCACAGAAAGAGAAATGAGAAGAGGACAAGCACAAAACAGCGTAGATACGGTGGCAGTGGCAATAGACAAGGACAAATCAAGTCAATATGCTATCAAATGGACAGTTGAAAATATTCTCACCAGGGGCCAAGCTCTCACACTGCTCCATGTTAAACACAGAACTGCAGTTTCCAGCCAAAGTATATATCAGTCAATCAATCTCTCTATCTATCATGATCTTAATTAAGATTATAATAATACCTTCGTTCTGCTTTCGTCATCTTATTTTGCAGCCAGGGGCATGGTTCCTATATCTGAAGTTACAGAGGAGGCTTCAAAAGCGCACAAAAGCCAACTTGAAGCTCAAGCCAACGAGTTGTTTCTACCGTTCCGCTGCTTTTGCGCAAAAAAGGATGTGAGTCATACTTCTATATAATATCATTACTTTTGTTTGCCCAACGTAATTTCTTCTCCTTATAGTTTTCATCTTTGCAACAGCTAAAATGCAATGAAGTCATAATTGAGGATACAAATACAGCAAAAGCACTGGTTAACTATGTTATCAATAATTCAATTGACATTTTGGTACTTGGCGCACCAGCAAGACACGGCCTTCTCAGGTAATTGGTTCTCAATCTAACCTTACCAATGAAGTAATCAGTGATTTAGTGTCATACCTTAGTTCGTGCTTCTTGGAAGACAACGATTAAGCATGCCTCCTAAATACATATCTATCTTGTAACAGATTCAGAACTACGGACGTTCCAAGCACCGTGTCAAAAGAGGCACCGGATTTCTGCACTGTGTATGTCATTGGCAAAGGAAAGGTCTCATCTATGCATTGTGCTACCAGAACATTGCCCCGTAAAGCTTCCTCACATAATCAAATACAGGACCAACCCAGCAAAGTTTTTGAATCAAATGATACATTCAATCGCAACCAGCATCCTAGAGGTTTGTTAGGTTGTGTTCCAGCCTCATGTTATATATATAAAACTTGTTTTTCACCTCATATATCTGGTTTTTGTCATTACTCACTCAAGTTTCTTTGATCAATACAGCATCAGCGAGGACTAAGTATCCACCCCGTAGTATACTAGATGGCATTGAAATCAGGTAATCTCCGGTACACTGTTGTTTGGGAGACAAAACGTGTAGATAATGATGCCAAAAGCAATTAATCATGGAAGAGGTGTACATAGTGACTAGTTAGCTGCACTCCTTATTTTGTCTAATATATACACACACACACAAACACGTATGTTTATATGTATGTATCTATGTAGGTATGTATGCATGCTTGTTTGTATGTATCTTTGTATTTGTCTATGTATATATGCATCCATATAAACAGTATTTGAAGGTTTAGTTTGTAGGCGACTTTTCATTTGGAAATGTTTGCCTATGCTCTCATTCAAGCATGCACTATCTGTACTGCCGGGCATAGCTCGCCCAGGCATTCGCTAGATGAAGTTTCAGTTAAATGTGTTAAAAGGCTTCTAAATGGCTAGATATTTATGTGCAACAACTATAATACTGAAAAAGAGTACGTGAATGCACAATTAACGAAAGGACTAACCTAATAAAATATATGCAGGTCGCCATTCACAAGAGCAACAGCTTCAAATAACAAATCATATGAGCTCTCGTCAGAGACCGATATATCATTCGTGAGTAGTGGAAGGCCAAGTGTGGATAAATTGTTTCCTTCTTTCTATGATGGTCTGGAATCAGGACCTCGGAGTTCAATCAGCTCAGATATGGACACCATAAGCTCTACATCATCTTACTCAGGACACAAGTTCATTGACATGAACTCTTTACAACACGAATTCTCATCCTCCTCAATTGAAAGTGAAAATTCATGGTCATCACGGAATATGGTAAGACAATTTTTCTAGCATAGTAAACTTGAAGCACCACCAACCTTCAAGCTTTGGAGCTTTATCACTTTCGTCAGAAATGTTTATCTGAGACAGCTCCCATAGTGTGCCTTCAACAATTGATACATTAAATTACCAATATTTGCCATTGGTTTGAGTAATTTTAATGCCACGATTCATAAAGACGCGCATATTACAAAAACATACACACAGGAATGGTTCAGAATACTAATACTTAATTGCTAATAATAGGATGAAATGGAAGCTGAAATGAGGAGGCTCAGGCTAGAGCTCAAGCAAACGATGGACATGTACAGTACAGCCTGCAAGGAGGCACTCACGGCAAAACAGAAGGTATTGATGCAATAGCTTTTTTTGGGCATAGACTAAAACAAAGTTTTGGAATCAACCATAAAATTTCAATTTTTGATAAAATCAACGACAAATGGTGAGTACACATTGATATATGTAATGAATCTATAGTAATATCCATGTAAGAACGGAAATTTTTTTTTAACATTCTACCAAACAGTGTACATATGACCTCTCTTCACCTCACATTTTCACAATGCAGCCTAGAAAATCCCAAAAAAGGTTTGAGAATCATCATCTAGTAGGCCTAGTTGATACAGTTAGCCCTGCATCTCTCTCTCTCTCCCCCTCTCTCACACACACACACACAAACATATATAGGGACACTTCTATATAGTGTCACATAGTGCATCTTATGCCTCTTACAATTCCTAAAGGTGCAAGCAGATGCAAGTGTATCTAGCAACAGCTGAAATAACAAAGCTACATGTCCTATACACAAAAAGAGATGAATTCATTTGGTGGAATATAAATCTTGGGTTTAGAACAACTATTCATCCATAAATTCTAATAACATATCATCACAGGCAATGGAACTTCAACAATGGAAATTGGAAGAAGAACGGAGATTACACGAGGCACAAATAGCTGAGGAAGCTGCATTGGCACTTGCAGATGAGCAGAAAATAAAATGTATGGCAGCCATGGAGGCTGCAGAATCAGCTCAAAGGATTGCATTACTGGAAGCACAGAAAAGGAGGAATGCAGAAATGAAAGCCCTTAGAGAAACTGAGAGGAAGAAGGCATTAGAAGCAAAAACATATGATTTCATGTACAGGAAATACACAATTGAGGAGATCGAAGTAGCAACAAATAATTTTTCAAACGTAAACAAGATTGGGGAAGGAGGCTATGGGCCAGTATACAGAGGTGAACTAGACCACACACCAGTGGCAATAAAAGTTCTATGTCCTGACGCAGCTCAAGGACGGTCACAGTTCCAGCAAGAGGTTGGTGACTTTGCTCATTATCAAACTTTAAGATGGAACTCTCACATTGTTGCCAAAACTGGGAACATGTTGTTTGAAAACAAAAGCAGACAGATCCAATGATTTTCTTATGATACTGAAGGGGAACACGAGTATAAAAAATTACTTAAAAAACAAAAAGAGAGAATAGAAATACTTAAATAGATAAAAAGATAACTTCTCTGGTTTAAGAAGTTGCTCGGGCATCAAACAAAGAGTTGAATCAATTAGTTCTTCAAGTGATTTATTGTACATCTAAAAGTAGTTAATACAAATCCCCCAACCCTTTCAAGTTGTAACAGTTCAATTAGAAATGCTAGGATTATTGATATTTCTTACTCTCAAAGGCTAATAAGCTTCTTCTTTCTAAGCCATTTATATTGTTTGTGTCTTTCTGAGAAATATATCTGGCAACTCTTAACTATGCAGGTTCAAGTATTGAGTTGCATGCGCCATCCAAACATGGTTCTCCTTCTTGGAGCCTGCCCAGAGTATGGTTGCCTGGTCTATGAGTACATGGCTAATGGAAGCTTAGAAGACCGTCTCTTCCGGCGAGGTAACACCCCAGTTATTCCTTGGCAACTAAGGTTCCATATAGCTGCAGAAATTGGCACCGGCCTTTTGTTCCTTCATCATACCAAGCCAGAACCCCTTGTACACCGTGACCTGAAACCCGGAAACATTTTGCTAGACCATCACTATGTGAGCAAGATCAGTGATGTTGGTTTGGCCAGGCTAGTCCCTCCATCAGTAGCCGATTCAGTCACTCAATATCATATGACATCAACAGCCGGAACATTCTGTTATATAGACCCAGAGTATCAGCAAACTGGGATGCTTGGAATCAAATCTGATATCTACTCACTTGGGGTCATGTTTCTACAACTAATAACAGCCAAGCCACCAATGGGTTTGACTCATCATGTTCAGCGGGCTATGGAGAACGGGACTTTCCAAGAGATGCTTGACCCTGCTGTTCCTGACTGGCCAGTTGAGGAAGCCTTAAAGTTTGCCAAGATAGCTTTACAATGTGCCGAAATGAGGCGTAAAGACAGACCGGATCTTGGAAATGTTGTGCTACCTGAGCTGAACAGATTGAGAAAACTAGCCGAAGATAACAAGACGTGTGGCATCATCGGTGGTGGTGAAGAATTTTCACCAAGTCATGGCCCCATTTCCACAATACAAGTGAGTTTCATAACATAAACCTTGCATTGCACTCGAGGTTCATATTACATACAGCTTAGAGAAACTTCAAATTTTGGCAAACTGAATGAGGTTCATACCACATACAGCCTGTGAAGGCTTCACAAGATTGTTAGCTCTTTTGTTTTTGGATATTTTGTGAACATTTGTACTTACTTATTAACTTTTTGGGGTTTTTCTTTCAGGATGTTATAAGTGACGTTGAGCTACCACAGTCTGGATACTATAGCTCAAGCTCAAGGAGGAGTTCAAGGGCATCATCTAATTATGGAAGAAACTAATACTTTCCCTAAAAATACAGCTTTTCAACTTCTTCCAGGTTTAATCCAATTTGATCCAAACCTGCCCATAGATTGTTTAGGAAATTAGGACTATGCTGTGAGTCTATTGAATATGTATCCATAAATTCTTTATTTTTTGAAAAACAAATCTCCTCTTAGGCAAGGCCATCTGACATTCGAGACGTCAACGCTAAATGCTCTTTTGCAATACACGAGTGGCATTTTGTTTTTTTACAGAAGTCATACTTCAAATATCATGCTCTGATACCATGATAGAGTTTGCTGTTTACCACACTCCTCAAAAGCTTAAAGTATAAGGTTGTGACCAACAGTTACTTTATTTTCTAACACAAACATTTATCCAAACTCAAGAGTATGGTCTAAGAGTTCCAGCTCCAGTCCAATTGTCCATCCAGCGGATGTAAAATCTGAGTGTCGGTGCACAATGCCAGAAACCTGTTAGAAACAATAGCATATTTTGAAGTCAACTATATGAGTACACTGATTGTTGTTGCTCTATCACACATAATATCACTAATAGAACCAAGAACACCCTCGCCTCTTGCCTAAATATCAGCGTCACCAAATAATTAGTCGAAGACTCCCACAGTACAGTATTATGACCACACATATTGATTTAAGGTCTATTTTTATACATAGTCACGACAGGATGTTTTTGCCAGAATATATCTTGAGCAGGAAATTATTTATTTATATCATCGACTTTCCAACAATATATGCTTCCCGCAAAAGTGATAAAGCTCAACAGTTGTATCTGTTAATTTAAGAAGGTACTTTTTAAAGTCAATGAAACTCCAAGGAAATCAAAGGGAAAACAATAAGAAAGACAACACAAACACACACATATCTTTTTTCTTTTTCTTTTTTAAATGAGATAGGGGGGATAAAACCCCAAAAAGAAACGACAAATAACTAATATAGATCAAGCGAGGCCTAGCAACGCCTAACAAATCATCCACCAAGAAAGAGCTAACCCAGGCAGGAGCCTCATCCAAATAACAAACACACACATATCTTTGAGTTAGAGTATCATTAGCAGGGTGAAAATTCAGTTACAAATAAATATAAAAACTTGAAAAAGGAGAAAAGCAATTTGTGCAATTTAAGGTTTCATAGCAGTTTATGTGAAGCATAGAACACGCATCAAAGCCAATAGACAGAAAGAGAAGCTGCAGTAAATAGCAAGGGAAACAGACACGAGGGGAATTAGTTTTGACTGACAGATTAGTTTCAGCATGTGAGATTCAAAAGAAATAGTAGGACTACTCTTACGTTTATTTCTTACTCCTCTGAGTGTACTTTGAGTCTGAGTGAATGCAGCATTTCGTTGCAAATTTGGTAAGTTCAGGTTAGCATCTCTAGCATTATATTGGCACGTTATCCATCACCAATATCCAACTTCATTTCAGCTTGAACAAGGGGAGCCTACATAAGACCTTGGAGATCAGGAAAATTTCTGTTATCCAGAATGAACATAAGAAGAAAGTGCAGAGACATACCCATGCACAATATAGGGCGATGCATATATCTGAGCTGCAATTATCATCTTGTATACATACAAGCACTTGTTGAACCAATAGAATGAGAACTGTAACTGATAGACATGCAATTGTCAGTGACAATCCTTATCTAACAATCGATCAAACATGTCTTTACACGAAGTGCAGGTCACTGGTCAGTAATTCCAAAAGATCTGGTTCCTCCGATATTGCTTTTTCAAATATACTGAAATTAACCTCCTATAAGTCCATTCCCTCTGACTCTGGAACTCCAAAAATGCCTCTGAGCTTGCATGAAAGTCCCCTTTTCCCAAAACTTCAAACACAAATGGATCTGTTAATATGAGTGGAGAATCATCCAAATTCATTTTATTGAGAGCAAAATACATATTTTTTCCTAGTCTTCTCTCTAAGTAAGCATCAACAACACAACCACAAGTCACAAGATCAGGAAAAACTTTCTCATGTTTCATGTGTTCAAGGCTCAGATGGAGATCCCAGAGTAGAGACATCCTAGAAAAGGCCAGAGCACGAATATTAAATGTAGTAAGATCAGGATGGAAACCAGCTTCCACCATTCTCAGAAATTCTCTTTGTAAGCTTTTCATCTTAAAATCGGCAGCATAAGATAACAACAAAAGGTTCCATGAAAGATTTCCCAAGTTTCTTCTACCTAGACCAACATTCTTCAGGAGCTCAGCTAATCTGTAAAACTTCCTTTTCTTCAGATACGCAAATGACATTGCCCGGATTCCCTCTTCCTCTATAAGAAACCTAGACCTCTTAAGGCGGCCATAAGCGGTCTCCATTTCAGTCAGAGAACCAAAAATGCTATAGTATCTAATAAAGGCATTACCAGTGGCAGAGTCCAACGGGAAACCCCTTGAAATCATTTCTTTCAATGTACCTTCCATCAATTCAAGCTGCCCCCCTTTCCCAAAGCAAGAGATAGCCAGTGAGTAAACCTCTGGAAACAAACTTAAATTCCTAGACCTTATCTGAGCCAAAATTTCATTCACTTTTTCGAAACATCCCACATTGCCATAAGCATCAAATAACTCGGAAACAACCTGAATACTAGGCACAAAAGAACTATGTAACATTTCGTCCCAAATTGCCTCAGCTTGAGGAAAAAGACCATTGTTCGCATGGCATAGCATCAAAGCAGATAGAGTGGAGTTGCTAGGCAAAAGACCATCGGATTTCATTTCAAGTACAAGCTCCTGGGCTACATGAGGCATCTTTTGTCTACTTAAACTTCGTATTAGTGGCACACAATCTACGTAAATACCCTTGCCATCAAAACACTCTTCCTGCTTCCATTTCCGGATTATCTGTTCTAAGCACACCCCAAATGAAAGGCATTCAAACACATATCCATCAAGAAATCTAAAACAATAACAAGCATTACAAGCCCATGTATATAGACCAAGAAATAAATAACTGAGTACACGCATGAACTGCAAACATAGCAGTAATAGTAGTAATAAGATGTTGAATACACTAAAAGGTAAAAAGCATGAGAAAGTTTTTTCGTAGTATAATAGAAAAATAGTCTCTTTTTCCGAATAAGAAAACACACAAGTCACACTAAAACAACAAAATTCTTGAATATCCAACTGGTGCTACATAAGATGCAAAGGTGCTGGAAATAAATTATGGGCATTTGTTGAACCAGAATTTGCTTAAAATAAAAGTCCCAATTTCGCAAATACAGTACTTTTTTTCTTTTGAAGTGACTACAGATACTTTTAATTAATTAACTGAAAATAAGCCAAAATCGTCTGTTCATAATAGAAACGGAGACTCACCTTGCGTGCCAGGGCTCGACTCTGTGACTGTGGTTGATGGGAGGAAAAAGAAAGATGCTGTGGCTTGAGAGAACTTGAAACACATGTTGTGCTCAGAAGAAGAGTGCCCCCCATTTTCACACACAGCTCAATGTTGGAAACTGAAAGAAGTTGGAAGCGACGCGTTTTGCATCGAGGCCTTTTCTTTTCCTTTTTCTTTTTCTATAAAGGGAAGGGAGTAAAGTTTGTAGTTTTGTGGTCCATAAGTATTTGTATTGCTTATTGACCCAAAAAAAAGTATTTGTATTCTCAATCGATATAGTCAACCAAGTATATGTTATTGTAACATCAATATAATATCTAAATTATCATATTTGGGTCCAAAAGTTAGGGTCTCATCAATCCGGCCAAATTGATAAAATCAATCGATTTAAACTATAATTTTCAGTTTGGTTTGGTTTTTATCACAAAAAAATTAAAAATTGAATCGGACTATATACGGTTTGGTTTCGTTTGATTTTTTAGATTTTATAAACCGGCATAAATCAAACTTAAAGATAATAATTTTCTCTGCAGATAAGTTTAAACTACAACCGATAGTCTATACCAAGTCTCCAAATCCGAACACATAGTAAATAAACTTGCAAATAAACAATGACTTAAAACTTCATGCAGCCATTAAAAGAAAAAAAAAGGAGATATTTTTGCATCCTTTGAGAGGTATTCAGATGTTAAAAAAGTGAAAACTCATTTCAAAATCGGGCCTGATTTTGAAATCTAATAAAAATGGAGTTCAGATTGTAATTTCCATTTTCACTCTCTTTTTTCACGCGAGCTTCGCTGCCTCTCAACTCTCTCGCGCTCTCTCAACTCTCCCCCTCAATCTCTCAACTCTCTCTCGCTTCGTTGCCATAAAACACAACTTATGACTAAATTTGAATCATCTTTCGTCTAAACTCAATTTGGAGAACAAGAAGTTCGAAGCAAACATTGATAAATATGGTTAGACTGGTCTTTGTATACGTGGTTGTAGTTTTGTAACAGGCTTGGAGTGCCGCAACGTCCTCTTCCACAAAGTGCCTGATGTGCCTGATGCCTGATGTGTAACGTGCTTTTCTTCTTATCTGACAAGTTCACATATTTTCGTGTTCTTGTTTATTTTGTTCCAGATTTGTAGGGGAGTGGCCGCCTATGCCTGAAGTGCCTGATGTTCTCTTGTGTTATCTGTAGTGCTGATATGTTTTCTCTAGTAGTTCCTTGACAGTTCTTCAGTTGAAAAACTTTAATGGAAGTGTCTAGTTACAAATTTCAATTGGCTTTGCAGTTTGAAACAATGAACCAAAATTTCTATTAAATGCTTTGCAATTTTCTTTTTCTTAATTTCTTTGAGCTCAACAATTGACAGTAGAATCCACTTTTAAGTGACGATGGTGAGGTGAAATTATACCCACTTTGTCAATATTTCTAGGAACATAACCTCATGCATTGGGCAACTACATCATTGATTCAACCATATTCAACATAGCATTATTCAACAATCCAACTTACAAGTTACAAGGGGGACGTAATCTTTTGTCTTGCAACCCTTGACAGCCTCATAGGTATCCAAAGCTTTGTTCCTTTGGTCTTTGGAAGTATTGGTCCAATTGTTCAGCACATCATCATTAGTGTGGGCAATGAGACCTTACGTTATGTGTCACTGAAAATTAAGATCGCAATGCTGAAAAAGATGAAATCAAGGCTGTTTATACCGAAAATAAACGGCCTATGACCACCGAACACGTGGACAGGATCGATATTGATCACAGAAACCCTTCGGCATGTTGCCTACCGAAGCCGTCCATTTTGACCCTTTTACTACCAGACACGTGGCATGCTCACAATCCGCGTCTACAGTCCCACATCGAAAATATGAGCACAATGCACACCTCCCAAGGCCTATATAAGAAGACCCCTATCCCCAAAAGGAAGGGATCAGAACGAACGGTACGCATCCGATTGATCTGTCAGTTAACATTACTAAAACCGTACTTACTAAAGCATCGGAGAGCCTTCGGCCGGTACCACACCGGTACCCCAAGGACTTACCGAATGTGTCCTTTGCAGGTACTTACCCTTCTGAAGTAAAACATCTTCCGAAGAAAGACACTTACCGAAGGCATAATATCACTAAGTTGGCGAAATACGAAACGAGCCACTTTTTCGCATCAACAAAGGCATTTCTCAAACCAAAACATATTATGACTAGTAGACAAGCCAAATTTAACAAACGATGCCGGCATAACTAAAGGCCTTGATTTTTCAACTCAACAATGATGCCAGCAATACCATCCCTCGTCGTAGGGCTACATCCCAAACCCGGCCTAAATCCTCAGTTTCCTTCCTCGATTTTGCCCCGAAATTTCTCCTATTAGGGTTGGGGACCAAACAGAAATCCGGCCCAACAGAGATTTGTGCCATCCTTAACTGACCCAAGAAAAACACACACAAAAGTCCATCAACCACAAAGCCTCCAATGTGGGAACTGGAGTTGGCTTTCACACCTCAATTTAGTGACGCATTCTGTATTATGACAATATAAATTCCATATTAGAGTTGAGGCCAGCAAGCAATTGCAAAGATGCGTGAAGACACTAATTTTGAAAGAGTGCTGCTATTTCCAACTCCCGTCCTATTTCCCCACCCACTTTATCTTCGAACTTTTAAAAACAAAATTACCTCTTTGTAAAATGACTTTTGACACCCTTTCTTATTTCCCGTAAAATGACTTCTTATTTCCCGTAACCCACCTATTCTCCCCTCATCCTTGTCAAACACCAACCCGTGGACTAAACTCGAAGCTCAGTTGCAGTCCCTTCAGTACAAAGCCATTGACCCACAAAGAAGTTGTTGCAATTGATATTAGGGTTGATAGAAAGGAAGAAATCAAAACTCAAATTGAACTTTTCAAAGACAAAAGTACACGTATCACCCTCCTCTGCACCATAAACTGAATCGCATACTAGGCTAGTTTGTTTCTTTCCAAATCCAACTGCAACATTAACGCATGTATTAGAAATGAACTACGAATCTTTTTTAATATTTTGTGAAACTAAAAATAAATAATTTTAAAGGAAATAAACAATTGAGTTAGGAATCATTCTTACTGCCAAGTTGTCTCTACTCTCAGCCATGAAAACCATTATATATATGTAATTATTCTGTGTTTTTAGTAAGAACTCTGTTTAGTGCCTGGGTAATGAGATTTGATGACAGTGCACAGCCATATCTTTAGGTAGAGATGGTACGTCTAGTTACAAGCCGGCCAGTCCAATGTCACATGTTGTTTTTCGGGGATTTTTCTGGAATTGTGATTGAAGAAAATAATTGGAAGAAGAATAGGAAGAGGATGTTGGGTTTGTTTGGGTTATTTTTTTTACTTTTTTGCTTGATTTTTAAGTTTTACTTGAATTAATAATTAAAAGATATTTTAAGAATAATAATAAGTGAAAAAATAAGACTGTATTTTTTAAATTTACATAATAAATAAAATTAAAAAAAAGACAATTAAGTAAAAATAGCAACACTCTTCTGAAAAATGGGCAATCAGTTGATTCAATTGTACACCATTAGATTAGCCAACCTTTATCTATACGGCAATGCATGGATATGAAGCTACTTGCCGTAAGAAACATGAAACAATTAAATTAGAATATCTGCAAGAAAAGTAAGATGTTTTCTATAAATAATAATTCTTACTCTGTATATGCGCAGTGGTCCAAATCAAATCATTTAGATTTGAAGAATATAAATAAAAATAGTAGAAAAATGACAGGTCCATATATCTTGTGGTTTTTAATTCATACATGGTTAATTAGTGGGTAGAATTGGAATAATGGACATCACTGGCTCTCTCTCTCTCTCTCTCTCTCTCTCTCTCTATATATATATATATATATATATGTATGAATCGATGGCAGCCAATCGAATTATTGAGCATACAATTCAACCATTGGCAGATGAAAAGGAGAATGATTATCAAAAGCTAGGTTTTATGCTTTTGTTGGCATGTCCTCAAAAGTCACACAACAATGCTGTTGGGTACTTTTTCAACTCAGTTGGATTACAAAATTTATTGAATGAGACCTAAAATGTTAGTTTGTTCAAGTGCTCATCATGATCTATTACCTCTAATGGGCCATAGTTTCAGAATATATTTATTGAAGGAAAAACAAATAGGGAAAATGATCATTGAAGAATATGTGTGTGACAATTATTAGAATAGTGGTAGGAGCAACTTGTACTTGTATGTGATCCTCCTCATATGTTATATTTGGGGCATTTTTAGTGCATGAATTTGCATGTGATTGGTAGATTGTGTCACCTCAACATGCAATCAATCACCTTGGTAGATTGTGCCACTAAAGAGGATTTCTATGCAACGAGAAGTTATTGCAGTTATGTTATGTATGATAATACTTAATTGGCTTAGTATATTATCACAATAACATTTTCGATGTAGATAAGTTTTTCTTCTTGTACTGATTTCTTTCTTCAATGAAGTTCTTCAGTTGACAAAAACAAACAAAAAATGCTCTCAATTAGCACTATTACTCAAAAGAAAATTGAATTCATTCACATCATATACACATTTTCTTTGTGGTATGCATGCATATTGAAATTTTTCGAGGTTCATTTTGGTTTTGTTATCTCCATGGAAGGTGTGGTTCCAAGAGCCCTAGGGCTACCAGCTCATAGTAAATCTCCCAAAATGGTGTGCATCTGAGATTTTGAATTGTCATAGGAAAATAGAGCAGTTAATGTAAGACAAGAGAAGAGAAGGGAAGAGAAGAAAAGTGAAGAGAACCAGGTTCGCAAAAGTTATAATCACTGATATTTTAGATTTGTCCCCACTTATTATTGCTTTCTATATGTTGATATTTTATGTGACAAGAAATGTGAAATCATTGACCACAAACTCATCTTGTCTCCTTTCCTTTGTTGGCTTTTTGCATGGTGGCCTTGGTAGGTTGCTTGTCAATGCTTTTTTCTTTTAGGGTATTTGAGAATCCGTCCTTTATTTTTCACAATTTTGCAACTGTCTCAAATTCTTTGGTATTCCTTTGCAAATATACCTATCTAATTGAAAATAATCTTTTGTAGGTTATATATCCTTTTACTATAGTTTTCACCACATTTTGTTGTCACCTACTTGATCTGTTCCTAATTGATCGATCATTCATGCCACGCCGGGTGAATGAGGGCGACTACCTCCACTCACCATTTTTTTTACACACAAATAGCCCCAATAAGTCATTTTTTCTTAATAATTTACAGAGACATCATTTTCGCTCACCACATATCCTTAATAATGAATACATATAATTTTCAAGTGCCGAAAGCTAATGAGATGTGAATTTGGGCATATTTTAATATTAGTGACATAAGTATCGTTAGATTAAGGGCCAGTTTGGCATTGCTGTGCTGTGAAAATAATCGCTGTCAGATTTGCTGTTAGATAAATCAGCTGTGAGATAAAACAGTTTGGCGTTTGGTAAAATTTTTGTTAAAAGTGTTGTTGGTATTGATTTTACGCATAATCAAAAAATGATTGCCACATAATCATTAAACCTAGCGCCTCTTCGAAACTAATTCCTGCATAATCAGAAAATGAAAGCAGCTCATTCCCTTATAGTTTTCTCTCACAGCAATTTTTAATAATAAGTGATTTTCTCACAGTTTACCAAACGGGTTGGGCTTTTCAAAATTTTAAAAAAATCACTTATCACTCCAAATAAGCAATGCCAAACGAACACTAAATGCTAGTTAATCAATATATAATAAAGAATACTTGTACGATAAAACAGTTTACTCCAATGTCATGACAAGAGTTCAAATCATACCTTTCATTAAAAAAATAAATAAATAAATAACGAATATGTTTATTGAAAAGAATAAAATAGGCTTACACACACGAAGAATTCTTTTACACAAGAAAAATAAAACAAAAGCTTCAAAACACTTACAGAAACACTAGTTTTATTTAATCAGCAGGTTTTTATTTTTGTAATTTCTCTGGAAAATTAATTAGGGGGCTGTGGAAAAGCCATAAAATACTTGAACTGTACGGATTCAAAAGCAACAAAATATTTTTGGCTGCACCCTTTGCTGCTCTCCCTTTCAAGATGCCAGAGCATATCCCCCCATAGAGGGACGTTATTAGGTGTAGGCACTAATGTCAAGTGTCCCTTTCTTTTTCTTAGCAAAACAATGGCTATATATGGATGCTTTCTTTTTCTTCAACATGATGGCAACAATGGTCCTTCTGGTTCTAATTAGGGCATGGAAATCACAGCTGATTGATTTTCTGTAACCGATTTCCAGTTTTGGGCATGGCTAGCTCATATCACCCAATGCAATTTTGTGAAATCTAGGATTGGTTGGACATTGATATTTGCTTGCATTGTTAGTAAATTCTTGTATACTCAAACTTGGTGCTTCCAATTATTAGAAAATGGTGAATTTAATTTACAGCAGGTTTTTCATGTACCATATCATTTGAGACTCAAGTTTGGTACACAAATTTGATGTCCTTATCATTACTGCAAAAGAAAAACGCACAAATACTAACAGAAAGGCTAATGAAAGGTTTAAATGAGCGGAAATTCATCAATAATTTTTAAGGATTCTTGTATTTTTCCATCAAAGAACACAAAGAACTACCTTGTTAGAGAAAATAAATAATAATATTAACTAGCTTCCCACACACGTGTCAATATGTATTTTTTTTCTTTCAATAATTCTATTATAAAAGAACTTTCGTTCTTTTTATGAAATAAGAGAATTTTTGTTGGACATGAAATCTATTTTTTTTTATTTTAGTTATTCATACCTTTAAAGAGTATTGTTTTACATATTTCTTCTTTTAAAATGAAGTAGTTGTGTGACGAAAATTTTACTTAAATGAGGACAAATATGAGTCATTTGAAAATTTACCAATATAAGGGTTTTTTGCTTTATATATATAGATTTTCTCCAATGCGGATATCTGGAAGTTATTATTGTACGGGCGCCATATATTTTCTATTACCCCTCCCTACTTTTCTCCTCTTTATAATGATGTCTGTACAATAATAACGTGCAGACGCCCGAATAAGAGAATACCTATTTTTATATTAGCGCATATATATATAGCCCTTTTGTACTTTGAATAAGTTAATATGCCAATTTGTCATCTGAACTTTATGATCAGTGTCAATTTGCCTCCGCACAAATGTTTTTGGACAATTTGGGACTTGAGATAACTACTTTTAAATATTAAAACATATAAAATAAAACTTAGTGTAAGAAAAATCCAATTGGCACACATCACGGGGTAGTCTTTATTAAAGCAAAATGCACTTACTTTTGAAAATGACTTTCGAGTTAGTTACATGGCACAGTTAGAATTATGGGTAAAATTCTTTCAAAATATGACGTAGAAATATATTCACGCGTGTGCTAAGGGTCTACTCCTTATTAAAGCAAAATGCGTTACTTTTGAAATTAGTTAGTTACATGGCACGATTGGAACTATGGAAAAAATTCCTTCAAAATATAACCCAGAAATATTTGAATGGAAAAAAAATATTGAGAGTCGTACTCTTACAAGTAAAATATTCTTTTGCACAGGAACTACATTTCTCATCAATTATACCCTTCTTTGAATTCACTTGTGGGATTGGTACAAAGCAACAATAATAGAACAAAGAATCTCAAGTAGACAAATAAAATCATTTTTGAACTCACTCAATATTAATATTATAGCTTTTTTTGCTAGACCACAAATACAAAGTAAATTTAGGTTTTACCCATAAAAAAATTTTCACTTTTGGAAAAAGCCAAAGCTTTTTCAAAAAAGACAGAAAAACCTCTCAACTTTCAAACCAAAGACATGCAAATGTAAAGGATTCCTTAGGAAATCAAAAAATAAATAAGGGCAATTTTGTCCATTTTGGCTTCTTTTAAAATTTTTCTCTCTCCTTTGGGCTTTTCCAAAGTCTCCCCAAATACAATAGTCTTTTTTTTTTTTTTTTTTTTCTGGCACACAAAATTTTAAGTTGAAAAAGAAAGAATCTAACAACTCAAGAGGTAAAATTCATAAACGTAAACATGGAGGGGCCAATTTAAGAAAAGGAAAGAATAAAGAAAGTGACAGCCAACAATTATTACAAACTGTCGAACTCCAGAATCAATTATTTCTGTAATGTTTGCAAAAGAAAAAATTCTATTATTTGCAAGAAAAATATAATAAAAATATAATTGTTATGGTAGGAAGGGGAAGTGCTTATATTGCCCTTTCCCCTGAAATCACAGACGTTAGAGAAGACCAGAGAGAGACCTGAAAGGTGGTCTTCCTCTGCATCTCTCTCTCTTTCCCTCTCTCTCTCTCTCTCCCCCTCTTCCTCTCGAACAGGTTTCTCTCTCTAGAAAAAAAAACTGTAGTTTTATAGATTAGAGAGAGAGAGAGAGAGGAGGTACTTCTCTCAAAGCTGCACTGAATTTTTCAAAAAAGAATCCCTCTACTTGCTTCATTGCTTCTACTTCACTCCCTCTGAATTTAGCACAAAGCTCTAGCTCTCTCTCTAGATCTCCAATCTTTCCTGGTTACCTAAAAAGAGACCCGACTCTTTCTCTATCTCAGTCTTCCACAGCTTTGACAATCCTCCTTTAAACTAGCTAAACATTTTGGCAATCATTTGACAAAGTAAGAGAATCTGAGGGTACCCAATTGCAGATTTTCCCGGAAGATGGAGAATTTTTCCCGGAAAAAAAGACCCACCATCAGTCTCTCACTCTTCACTACCTTGTCTGAGTCAATTTCCTCTGATAAGTATCCCAATTCAATCAAATCTCCTAGAAATTTCCAAGAGGGTGTGGTTGGACTTGGCATAGTGGCTGCTATGACTGATTTGAGCAACCCCAATGAAGTGACTTCGTCTGAAAAGTCACCAAGGTCAAGCCCAATCCCCATAGTCTCTGCAGCTAAACCTGCTGCTAATTTCAGAGGTGGGTTTCATATGGAGAGGCCAGGGGTTGTGGTAGATGAATTGTCTGAGAGTTATACTTGTGTGATTTCTCATTTTGGGAACAATTTGACAAGGAAACGTGTTTATTTTGATGATAAGCTTAGTGGAGTTGTTAATGATCCTAGTTCTGGTGTGGTGGCCTCTGGGGTGTTCTCTGCTTCACCAGTGAGTGTTGGTGAAGTGGGTAGAGAGTTTTGGGCTTCTGATTTTCTCAGTTCTTGTTATCTTTGCAACAAGCAGCTTCATGGACTGGACATTTTCATGTACAGGTAAAAAAATATTATGTTTATATATGTACATATATTTATGTTCTTTTGATGTATTGTTATGAATTAATTCAGTTTGAAATTTATATAGGATCAGTGTTTAGTGTGTATTTGGTAGTCTTTCTCCCCCTTCGATGAATGATTTGGTGAAGCATGATTTTAGAAGATTTTGGAATATGAATATGGCTTAGTCAAAATTTTAGAAAATTTTGAATATGGCTTAGTCAAACTTTTACAGAACTTTGAATATGGCTTAATTTTTGCTTATTGATTATGGTGTCTTTTGTGGGAGATTGTGTTTTGAGTGGATTTGAATTTGGGTTCATTGTTATTTTAGAGGTATGGATGAATTGACGATGCTTCGCTTCTTTGCTAGTTTAGCAATAGATTTTAAGTTCAGAGTGATACCGTTAATGCTCAACAAATTGGTCAGTTCATTTCATAGGATTTTGATCTATGGTAATTTGTTGGTCTTGGCGGGAGGATGTGACTGATAGATCTGTATCCACAGCTCGATACTTTTTCTTTATTTGTAATTTTCTCTTTTGAGTAGAGATTACCTTATGTGGTATAGGCGGTTGGTGTTCTTCTACTTGTTCTACTAACAAATTTTGCTCGATTTTTATTTATTTATCAAGGTTTAAGTTATGAGTTGTCATTGAATATTTCTTAAATGATTTAGTTCCTTTGTTAAACATCTTGTTAAGAAGGATTTTGCCTTCTTCATTGACTGGTGTAAGTACAGAAGCTGTATGAATGGTTGTTTCCATTAGGATTTGGATATTATTTCAGAAATGTAGACTGGAAATCTTATGTGATTGTTACGTAGACTGTAAATGTTGTTATCTGCAAGGAACATGTACAGCTTGATTCAGCTGATTATTAGTTCTGGCCTTGTCATTTTCCAAACTGCTAGTAATTATTACAGTAATGTTTTGAAGTGTAAAATACAAGCAGGCCAGGCAAAGTAATTTAAGTCGGTCAATGTTGATTGGACTTGAGTACTCTAACAGCAATATATAGCACATGGATTGATTATCACTCTCAAATCCTCAACTTAGGTTCTCATGTTGTTGATTGGAACAGATTCTATTCCATGTTAATGTTATATGGAAATTGGGCTTAATTTTATGAATATGTCAGTATAATTTTTTATGCCAGGCTGTAAACCAATCATTTGACTATTAATTGTCATTAGACTGTTGCATGCTTAAGAAGTAATGCCAGGTTTTCTTTGTCTTAGTATTCATTGAAGTTAGCCTCCTTAGAAACTTAGGATAGAAAGACAGCTGTTTCCTTAATAACCACTTGCAAGTTACATCTTTGATTGCAGTCATTTGTTCGGTATTAAAGATACCGTTGAGTGGGTAGATGTGTACTGGTACTCCTATAAGAAAGTGGTCATTTCTTTTGGAAGACAATTTTGCCGACCACTTTTTACCATGATGTAGCATTACCACTCTGCTCAATGCATCCACATGTTATACGTATTATCTAAGGTTAATTTTTGTCATAAATATAACCACACCTGTCAAACGTGGAAAACGTTGAGTAAGGCGGTAATGCTGCACCATAACTGAAGGTAGTGAGCGAAATTGTTCTCTTTTGAGCAAAGTTCTCTTTTCTTTATCTTCTTAGCAAAAAATTGAAGTAGTCTTTTCAGTTATGGAGCATCCATAATTTGGAGAATCACCTTGACATTTAATACTACTGCTTTCTCTTTCTGGCAACAAAATGAAGCAGTAATATTTGTCAGTTGTACTTGAAATTCTTCTCTTTCCTGCACTTGCATATGTGGTTAGGAGAACTGCATTAGATTAAATATTCTAACGTTTGAGTTATGCTTGAAAGTATACTTCAATGTCTTAGAATCTTGAAATTTCATCTCGACAACTTTCTGAATGAATATATGCATTGTGTTAAGAGATATAACATTATTGCAGACAAGATTCTAGGTAGGCCAGTTTTAAACTCCAGGTTGGTGAGATATTTAGGTGCAATTCTTGATTGAGAAAATTCCACCTGGTTTTGTTTTGTTCCAATATCTGATTTTCAGGTCTCTTAATAATTGAGATATTTTGTGATAGCGAAAGAATTTGCTTTTGGAATTGTGGTTCTTGTTTGTTATTGCACGTGGTGCTTAATTATTTGGAATGGTTGGGATGTCAACTGATAACTTTGAAAATGGGGATGGTATTTGCAGTATACTTGGCATCTTCTGTCCGGATGCAACTTAGATTCTTCACTAACAAAGCATTCAATTCCCCTTGTTTGCAGAGGTGAAAAAGCATTTTGCAGCACCGAGTGCCGCGACAAACACATTAGAAGCGACGATCACAAAGAGAAGTGCAGATCTGAAGCAATAAAGTCAATGGATTACTCTGTGTCACCCTGCTCTAGTCCGCTGGTCTTCTTGGCAGGGGTCGCTGTGGCATGAACATTTTTACAAACCTATATAAGTAAATAATAGAAAAGGATGGGAAAGGTTATGAGAATAAAACTGGGTATAACCGGGATAAGACACAGTAGATAAAAATTGAGAGGGTTCAAGCAGGCAGTCTCGACAATCTTCTATTGAAATTGCCATAATTTTTTAATTAGATTGGAGAAATTTTATTGAGAAATTGTGAACTTATATGAACCTGAAAGAGAGACATTTATAGTTTGCATTGTATGAAATGCCAGTCATGATATTACAAGGAGCACCTGATATTATGCTATCTTTTAGACTTTATTTTATTTTTATTTTTTTAGTACAAGTCATTGTGGGGTTTACACAAATATTCATTAGGTGCTAGGAAGTTTCAAACCTCCACTCACATGGATGGAGATGGGAGAGCTTAACCAAGCTATTTTTCCCTACAATTTTTCGGACTTAAAAAAAGTGTTATAAAATGGGGCATGTTATTTGACCGAAAAAAAACACCTGGGGCATATTATGCACTTAGAGACGGACTTAGATTTTAATTTAATGTCTACATCACTCGGTATTATTATGTATATTTCCAACTAATAACTTTGTTTTACCAATCATAAAACTGTATAAGATTTGTGTCATGGTTAGATCAACATATATGTCATACACCAGAAGTTGAAAAGTAAAACCGTCACTGGGAGTCCTTGAAATAAAAATCCAGATTATGGCAAAACCTAAAACAACCCTCTCATTCTACAAAGATTCGTATCAAGAGTCGCATTGCGGCCCTAAATAGCAGCAATATAGTCACAATGAAGTATATAAGCAGAAAGTAATTTAGTAATATAATCACTTTGAGACTTTAATGCAGAGAGCTAGTACATTGTGATCTTTAACAAAGAATCATGTTCAACTTAGCATCAAAAAACCCAAATAAAGTCGATAACAAGGAGGGAAAGCCAGAACTTCATTGAGCTCCAAGTAAAATCTACTCCTCAACCTGCCAAATAGAAGTAAAATACAATCATTAAGTTAGTTGTGTTGTTCAAAGAGTAACAGAGAATGATTGGAAAACAGATCTGAACAACCAAATCTATGTGCGGAAACTCTCTCAAAGAAAAAGGTCGACATATAAAAGACGCTATTTTTCTTCTGCTTTCTTTTTTTATTATAGAAGACTATATTTTCTTTTCCTTTAAATATGCAGGATCAGTTCAAACAAGTTTCACATTGGCTAAGGCATTAAACAATTTACGATGTCAAGTGTAAGTAGTTAAACTTAAGCCCATGTATATCCCATATGCTTGCTCCACACTAAATTGTTGGCCAGTTCGACCCCCCAAAGGTTGTCAACAGGAGCTCGCATACAGTAGAAAACTAGAAAGCACTGGGCCACTCATGACAATACAACTTTTCCTCCAACACTAAAATTCATCCAACATTGTGAAAGCTAAACCAGACAGGACAGATTGTTCATCCTGACTGGACCAGAGAAAGTGGTGCTCTTCAATAGTTCTGTTTCTTAGAATCAACATACTAGTTTAACCCACATCCCATTTTACGAACTCATAAACCATTATACAATTGGAACACATCAACTCATATGTGACTCCAAATCACGGCACAAGTAGTCATCTAATTAATGTTTGTGTAAACCAGACACCCAATGAATATTTCCCCAGCATATGAGCATGATGATGTTTGCCTTCGCACTGCATCAATCTTATTCTTGTACTATACTCTAACCAAACTTACTGAACTCAGACAACATCTAATTACTTTCATCTATCAATTTTCCAAGAAAAGCTCCTCTTAGACAATCTACTTTATGGCTCCACTTGGTGCCAATGGACCTTCCCTCTCTGAAACATCATAACAACGCACCATATCAATTTAGGCATATATTTGTAATCATGATCGAGATTCTGTCTATGCATAGATCATAACATCGGATACTCCACATTGGTTTTTTTCCCACTCAGAAACAGACACAAGAGAAAGAGAGTAACTTGACATACAAATATGCTAATCTAAATTGAGGATGCTGCAATTGAATCCCGCAATTCATGCCATATGCTTTGAGATGTCTTTACTTTGGACAAACGTTCGCAAAGTTCAATCAGCAATTTCATCAAGACATGCACTTTATGACCAATACCCATTTAGAAAATCATTGGCATTGTTAAAACTCACCATCTATGATTAACAATTGTCCTTATTTTGAAATTTATGAGATGGGTCTTGGGTAATAATTAGTTCTAACAAAATTGGGATGAATGGGTCAAGAGCATTAGCATAAAACTATCAGAAATTCAACAAAATCACAAAAATAATACAAAATGAAATAAAATAAAACCAAAACCTGAGCGGGATTCGGCTCTGATAAAGAACGCTCGAGGTTCACGATTCTACCTTCAAGAGCATCAAACTTTTGCTTCACCTACAAAAACCCCCAAAGAAAAATGAAAACTTGAAAGGAAAACGAGAGAGAGAGAGAGAGAGAGAGAGAGAGTTGATGGGTTGGTAGGTTACATCAGAGGAAAGAACGCAGCGGTCCACCAGAAGATCTTTCCAAACCAGGTGAGAAATCGCAGCTCCTGTCAACGAAAACCCAAGACCGAACCAGAGCAAACGAGTTCTTAACATATTTTGTTTTCTTTTTTGAGGTTTTGCGATTCACAGAAATGTTACGAGCTTTATGTTCTGATCAAGCCGAGGACGAATGTTTAATCACAATCATAGAGTGAGAGCTTCTAAAACGTTAGAAAAACTGAAATTCTCAACACCTTCAAGAAAAAGACTACTTTTGGTTAACGATTTTTTTTTTAAAATAATAAATAACTAGAGTTTTTAATACATAAAACAAAATGAATTTTGCACATATACCACCTGAATTATTAGGGGTGTGTGCATTTACCACCTAAAGATAGTTTGTATTGACCATTTGTGATTAATGGTTTTTTTAGCTGAATTAGATAACACATACGAAAAATTCAGTGTTAGTCACATTGATAACGGATGGACATGTAACCGAAACACGAAATCCTTAAAATTTAGTTATTTTATTTCATTTTTAAGCTATTGACTATATAATTTGAACCTCTTCTAAAAATGCTTCTTATGTTGGATGTTTGAATAAGGAACTTATTTTGTGAAATGCATTTTATTTTAAGTTTTTTAGTTAAATTTTTTTTTTTTTCTCCTATGTACCATAACGGGTGAAGCATCAAAATGGTATTTTTAGATTAAACCTAACAATGAAGGAAGCATCTTTGCTTAATATGGATAGTTTGCAAGACCTTCATCATTTCCACATAGGGATGGCAATTTTCTTCTCGAGTAAAGGTCTTCGCGGGAATTCGACCCTAATGGGTCGGGTATGAAGGACATAAAACATGTATGGGGATAGGTACGGTGAATTTTTTGGGTAGGGTGTTCGGGGAGGGGCGGGGATGGTATTTTAATCCCCAACCCAAACCCTCCCCGTTTAGAATATATATATATATATTAATTTTTTAATGATGTATATATATATATTATAGTATATATAAATATGCTATTAAAGTGATTGTATTGACTAAGTTTTATATTTTATATTATTATATTATATACTTATATAATTTATAAAAACCTTAAGCCACACTACTTATTTATAGTTAACTTCCAATACATATATAATCTTATATTGTCTTATAAATATATATATACTATATATATTCATTATCTTGCCTTAGTACTTTTTTGATTCAACAAAGTAGTTATATATTGATTTTTTCTTCTGTAATGGGGCGGGTCGGGGAACCCATTCCCCAACGAAGGTGGGGATGGAAAATCCCCAATATGAATATTGCGGATATGAAGGTGGGGATGGGGATGGGAATGGCATACCCACCCCCAATTCGACCCATTGCCATCCTAATATGGAGCGCAATACAAGTTTGAACACCCAATTGAAACAGAAGAACATATCAAAATTTCAAATGGAATTCTCATATACTAGGCATGTCAATGTTCCTAGTGCTATAAAAATAAACAAGAACACAAATTAAACAACTAAAATACAAAAAAGAAAAAGAAAAAAAAAAGTGAATGATTTGCAGCTTCTCTAATGTGGTCGACTAGAGAAGATGGTAGCACTTCAAGCAGATGCAGCAGCTAGTTCTTTAGCACCAAATGTTGGGGCTGTAGGCACATAAAAGGGTATTAGTAAATATAACAAAAGTTTGATGAATAAAAACCTATCACAAGGGAATAATCAATAACCCACTAAAACGTAATGAAATCTGTTTTTTGTTTTTAAATATAAAAATTATTGTGCAAGTAAAATCTCCACTTCATCTAATGATACTAAGTTATGGATTAAAATGAAATACAATTTCTTCGGAATGGGTAAGGTGACGTAATATATCAAATGCCAGATGCAAAGATAACAAACTCTCCAGGACTTACATACTGGATGTAGAGCTGAGTGTTAAATAACTTACAAAATCCAAAGTTATTTGACTGATTAAACCTTTAAAACCCTAATCACCTAATTAGAGTTTGAAGTTTGTTTCTAGTTGACTTACTTCACACCTAAAAAAAAAAAAAAAAAAAAAAAAAAAAAAAGAGGTGACACCTGGCCCCCATTCACCATCCATAACCTCCACAAGAACCCATAATGAAAAATCAAAACCTCACCAGCAAAATTATGTTCAGGGTTAGCCTAGCTTCTTACCGCGGCGAGCTCCTCTTCGTGCTTTGGAATAAAAGCGGTATCAACCTTCCCATTTTTGAAATCCTCTATATCAAGGATAAGTTTATGATATTCAATGGTTGTGGGAACCCCTGTGGAATAAAGGCAATACTAAATAACAGCCACGAATCAAGAGAAAAAATATATCTAGCTAACTACATTCACAGTCATGAATAAAGAAAAAATTGTAGATTGAGAATATGAATTGAACTGACTGGAAACTTTAAACAAGAAATCAACACATACAACTAAACCCCTCTATTTACTTTCTTTTTTAGGTACAAGGAAGGGACGAAGCCTGGGCCTACTGGTCTACCCTTCTGTTCTATTGACAATGCTATCAATTGGCTCACACAAAGTACAATTATGCTGACACAAATAGTAAGTAAAACGGAAGGATTACAACAATGAACTTTATTACTTACCTGTTATAATAGTGTCGTCAAGAGCCCTCTTCATTCGTTCAATTGCCTTTTCTCTTGTTGGTGCCCAAACAATAAGCTACATTAAGAGAGAAAAATTGCCAAAGTGATTAGATAAAGGAGCCTGAAACCTAAAATTTATACTGTACATATGTATATGAGAAACCATGACTAGCAACGGTATATTGGTCCACAAACCTTTCCAAGAAGGGAATCATAGTTTGGAGGAACCACATAATCAGGATAAACATGGCTATCCATTCTAACAAAGGGACCTCCAGATGGTAAGTAGGCAGTTATTCTTCCTGTAAAAAAGGCAAAAGATTACGTATGCTAAAGATAAAATGAGTACAAAATGTCATTGTTAAATCCAGTGCACGCACGAACGTAATAAAATCCATGGAAACCTTGACTGCTGAACTAACTTTGAACCCATTCATCAGGGTTTGGCTGCACCCGGTAAAACCAATACAAGATAACAGAAATGACTGAGGGAACCAGAACATAGCTATGTACACATACCTGGCCCAGGTCGGAATCCTTTAAAAGCATCTTCTGCATTGATACGACATTCAATTGAGTGTCCTCTGAGCACTATCTCATCCTGTAGTGGAGCAACCTCCATCAGACATTGAACAGGAAGTGTCATATATGTCCTACCACAATTAATTACTCATTACCTGTGAGTATCGAAGTTTTTCTCCCATAGCTACACGAATTTGTTCTTCAATCAAGTCAACAGAGGAAATCATCTCTGTCACAGGATGCTCAACCTGTGGTTCCATTGCGGGAGAAAAAAAAAAGTAATTTAGCATAACTAAGCAAAAAAAATTTTGCCAAACAAAGCCATCCTTGAAAGATTAGTTTAACCTGAATACGTGTGTTCATTTCCATGAAGTAAAAGGTGCCTCTTTCATCCAAAAGGAATTCAACGGTTCCAACACCAATGTAACCAATTGATGCTGCTGCAGCAACTGCTGCATCACCCATAGCTTTACGCAATTCTGGGGTCAATGCGGGGGAGGGTGCTTCTTCCAGCAGCTTTTGGTTCCTTCTCTGAGATGATCCCATTCAACACATATAATGGAAGGAGTTTCTTAAGAAAAGAAAAAAATGAATAGATAGTACATCCTAGAGTTGCAAAGAGTTAGTTATATGGTATGGTTATGACCTTTTTTGCTTGCCTTAAAGAAATCAGAAGTAAGATTTTTAAGAAGACAAACTGTATTACAATAATTAAAAATAAAACCTTCACAGAGATTCATGCAAGCAATAAGGCTGCTTGAAATACCTGGATACTGCAATCCCGCTCTCCAAAGTGAACAACATTACCATATTTATCTGCAAGAACCTGTACACAAGGGATGGATCAAGGGGTTGCAGGCAGGCATCAAATGTCAAATCGAATACTAATTATAAAGAATAACATTACTTGACAAAAAAATATATATACAAAGAATAACATTAGAGAACCAGGAAATTTTACAAGTACATTACCTGAAATTCAATGTGTCTAGGATTTTGGATGTACTTTTCCAAATAAACTCCATCATTTCCAAAAGCAGCTGCAGCCTCACTCTTTGCTTGCTGCAAACAATTAAATTGAGGAAGAAAATTAAGATAATGGAAGCAACATTGAAATACAAAAATATAAGATTCATTTGCAGTAAACAAGACCAAGTAAACTAAGAACCCAACAGTTCAAAGTTGTAGAGTTAAACTTAATTAATATCAAATTTAAAATATACCTCCAAAGATGATTTTAAAAATGCTTTCACACAAGACAAACAAAAAAAGAAGGCATCATCAAAGACAAAATAGGAAGATGATGCATACCTGTAACAACTTCACAAACTCTTCAGGTTCTTTAGCAAGACGCATGCCACGTCCTCCGCCTCCTGCTGTTGCCTTAAATAGAAAAACATGCTTATCACTTCAAAGAAACAAATCAAATAACAGATAACAAGTATATCGGCTCCGTTAATACAGAGTTAGAAGGATAATATCAATGCAACGTCAGAATCCTAAAATAACCATTCATCTCGTAACTGTGTTAACTTATAGTTCATTGAAGTCTTAAAATTTTCATGTTTGATTCATTAATATAGATAAATACCATACTAGTAAATAAGATCGTTTATATTTTTTCTGCCAAATGATGAAAAGGACCTTATCTGGAGATCAGAGGTAACAGTCCGAATTCCCTATAGGTACTAGGAATTAAGCCAAGTCTTTCTTAGCCACTCCATGCATGATTCAAACTCAAATTTTAAAACCCGTAAAAACTATCTTCATCTTCATTGAGATAGTAAATGGTCAAAGTCTAGCACTATAGCAAGGTTAATGGGTAGCCTTCTGTCTTTCCTAATCAAACAGTCACAATTCTCGAGCGACTAACCTACATAAATAGGCATGTATTCCTCTAAATTAACCACATTTACAATTGATACTTAATAAATGTCTATAATATTAAATCAAAAGGTTTTATTGAAAAACAAAATTCAATTTGTTGCTTAAGAAATATTCTTAACTTCTGAATTTTCAGAGTTAACATGAAAGGGTGTGCACCGCAAATTCCAAGACACAGTAAGGTATAATGAGTTTTGATTATCATGAGATATATTAAGACAAGACACTTTACCTTGATCATAACAGGAAAGCCAATCTCATCGGCAAGCCTGATTCCTTCTTCTGTGCTCTGTTGACAAAAAAGAAAAAAATGACAACAATAAACACAAAATCAATTCATATGACCACCTAGGTCTGGAGGTG
Source organism: Prunus persica (assembly GCF_000346465.2). Classification (NCBI taxonomy): domain Eukaryota; kingdom Viridiplantae; phylum Streptophyta; class Magnoliopsida; order Rosales; family Rosaceae; genus Prunus; species Prunus persica. The sequence goes on from NC_034009.1 coordinate 4,607,430, forward strand.
TTGAAATGTATAATAACTGAGGATAAAGTAGAAACCTCTAGTAATCCATCACTTCCTGGTACAGTTGGAACACCTGCTTTCTTCATTGTGTCTCTGGCAGTCGATTTATCACCCATAACACGGATGCTGTCAGGCTGTAACCCGAATTACAAACAGTTGTCCCACATCAGTACATGAATTAACTAATGAGTAACTAAATACAGAGCCATGTGTTCATGACCTAAATGGATCAATCACTATTCACACTAAGACATAGGGAATATTTAGAGTGAGATAAATGCAATTAAAACACAACAAATGATGCAGCATTGTACATTTCAACAAATGATGCATTCTCAAGATTTTTACCTTAGGCCCAATAAAGTTGATTCCGTGTTCTCTGCACATTTCAACAAATGATGCATTCTCAGCCAGGAAACCATATCCGGGATGCAGCATTGTACATTTCCGACTGATAGCAGCAGATAAAACATTTGGAACAACCAAGTACCTGTAGAAAGACAGATCAAAGTGCACCATTCAACCATTGTCATCTGTAACAGAAACTGAGACAAAGGATAAACAAAAACTTATTGTGATACTAAGCTAAAGAATGTAGTGCACAAGTGATTCCTTGTTCTCTCCACATAACCCCCATGTTAAACTATTCCAATTTTTCATTTAATCACAGCATAACAGAGGGAGAAAAGGAGGAAAAACAATGAAACAAAATTTAACTGATCAACCACTTACGACTGACTGCTTGCTGCTTCACCAATACAAACTGATTCATCAGCCAATTTCACATGAAGTGCGTCCTTGTCTATTGTTGAGTAAACAGCCACACAAGGTATTCCCATCTCATGGGCAGTTCGAATAATGCGAACAGCAATTTCTCCTCTATTTGCCACCAGAATTTTTTCAGCTCGACATGTAGCATGGAGAGCTCCCCCATGCTTCCTGGATTTGAAACTAACTTGAGCACCCTGAGCTCTCTGCCTTAAAAAGTTGACTTTATTTCCCACCATAAAGCTACATTTGGAACTCCGTATCTCTCTAGTTTTCCCAAAAAATAAGCCCTTCCATTGACAATAGAAACCCAAGAACAAATGTAAATAAATAAATAAACCAGAAAACAGATCTGGAGATCATAATAAAAGCAAAAAGGTGCAGCATTCTGAAGACCATATAACAAGCAGACCTCATTGGTTTCGTAAATGCTAATTTATCTAGGATCTCCAATATTTTACTTTTCCCTAGTAGTCGGTTAGGATCTTTCACTTATCATCTGTTTGGCTGCATTGGATAAAGCATAAAGTTTTGAACTTTCCTACAAAACAGAAGATATAAAAGGTAATTATCTACCAAGCCACATCCTTCAGTCCATACAGAAATAAAAAGTAAACCAATTCAGTACCTAGGAACTTAAACTAACTAACACGCATTTGCAAAGTGGATCCATTTCACTATATATAAGCATCCATCTTACATGATTCAGTATCACACACTATCAACTTCGAATTAAGATCCATTGATTACCCACTCGAGTTCCAACGAATCAGAACGCAACTCAACATTCAAAACCAAACCCAATTCCAAAAGTACAATAAATATGGGTAACAGAGGTACTTACAGGACTTGGAGTTACAGTCTTGCAAATGGGCATTATGGCATCCATTTTGAAAACAAAGCGACCTAAGTAAACCCAATTGCACCAAACAAACAAAAACCAATATTAGCGTCACTACCATTGCAGAATACTAACAACAAAAAAGGTAAAATTGGTTGGAAATGGTAAAACTCTTTCGACAAAATCAGACAGTAGAGTGCATCAGCCAGGAAACCACAGCAACCCAAAGAGATGGGATGTTGCTGCCATTCTAAAACTATTCAAAGATAAAAATTTGATACTGGGGCATGGAAATACCTTAATTGTCTCAGAACAAGATCAAAATGAATGAATGAATGAAGAACAAGGGTTGAATGTGAACAGAAAAGGGAAGGCTTTTGGGACCCGAAGAGCTGAGGAGCGAGAAAGCAGAAAGGGAGAGATAATGAGAGTGAACAATGAGAAGAAGAAGGTGGGAAGGTCTGAGGGGAGATATCAAGAGTTGAGTTGTCCATGAAAACGAGGGGAGTTGCTGCTTGAAAAGCTCCGCCCAAATGGAGAGAAATCTGTCTTCGAAGTGTTGATGACGCCGTCCAATGATATTCTGCCACTTGTACAATTTAACAAAATACTGAAGAGAAATCAGAAATGGCTATGTTTTCTGGATTGGTGTATACATTTCAGAATTGTTACATGGTGTCAATATGGTTTCAAAGACACTCTCTCTTTCCCAAATGGTTATGTTTTCTTAATGTTTTGACAGCTCTGAAGTCACACCCAAAACTTGCCACCCCATCTTAAAATTAAGCTCTCCATCTATAGATGTTGGCTATATTGTCAGTTACGTGTAGTTATATGAGAAAGTTAAAATACATGACAATATGTTATTGATTAGGTATGCCACCATATTGACATTCCGGCGTAAGTAAGTTTTCCTCTAGTAGATGAAGAGCTTAATACCAAGTCAGGTTTAGGCTTTAACAAGAAACATTTGACACCTCTTTGCATCTAGTTGTATTCGCTACAGCCTCAGCAAAGGCAACATGATGCTCAATTTGGTGAGCAACATTTGAATAAATTGCTCCTACAAAATCAGCAAACTGTAGACCAACTTCCCACTTCCCCATTTAGAGCGACTCCAAAACACTAGCCAAAGGAGGCTTTGCATAATACAAATAGAATCAATGACGTTAACCATTCTGATGAGAGTTACCTTCCGTGTTAGTAAGACTGCTTTTAACCTTGGCACATTTCCGTTTTCGTCTCTCATCAAGTGAAGAACTTGCACCTTTCATGTCCGTTGCATAACAAAAGAACAGCAAATTCTATCCCGAGTTATGGATCTTTAGGTTGCATGGTTTAAGAGTTTTGAACCCTAGTTCCAAGCGTAAATTGAACACAATACTTTGAGTGTAGAGATGACCCTTTTTAACCACTGAAGTTACAAGCCATTTATAATAGTTTGTATGTTGATGTGTTGTTTTTATGCTAAACATTTTTTAAAATAGGTGGAAAATTATAACTTCTGTTAGATAGCATCCCTGATTTATAGCTAATTGATGTATATACCGTTTATATCTCTCCAGTCAACTATATTAATTGTCAATCCCTATAGACTAGGAATTCCTTTATATATATATATATTTCCTATTGTAATGTTAGCTTGGCTGCATATATATTTTCCTCCAACAGTGAGAAGACTAATAATTCAGATTTCACGAACTCTCGTGGTATCAGCGCAAATTCTTTCCTTAGGTTTTTGGGTTGCTATTTTCTCTCTTCTCTTCTCTAGGTGCAACGCCAATCTTCTTTCTTCTTCTCAGGCCTGTCGCACAACACCTAAACGGTCTCGTTCCGTCGCTGCCCAACCATTCTAGATTTGTCGCATCAGATTCCAACCACCACAATCACAGCACCCCCACCTTCCTCTATTTCTAAGATGAGTTCTTCCCCGACTGCCTCCTCAACCGTTGCTGCCATGGCCACGTATTCACTTCCCAACATCACCCACCTTGTGACAATGAAGCTTAATGATGATAACTACCTCTTGTGGTATCATCAAGTTGAAGCCTTCCTTATTGGACAAGATTTATTCAAATATGTTGATGGCACTCATCTATGTCCAGCCACCTCTTCTCCTGATTATAATCATTGGGTTCACATAGACAAGACTCTTGTTAGTACACTATCTGCTACTTTGTCAAAACCCATTATTGCTTCTATAGTTGGCCGCAAAACCTTTGCCTCCTTGTGGTCTCTTATCTCCAAATACTTTACTAAAAGTCAACCGCCAACTCCTCTCATCTTCGGCGTCGTCTTAATGAGATTTCTCGTGGGACTAGATTTGTCTTATATTATCTTCAGGAGGCCAAATCGATTTATGACCTGTTAAGAAAAAGGATGGCACCGGTTTGGGTCATTACATGACCAACTAGCTTTCATAGGAGAACCAGTCTCTAATACAGACTTGGTTAACATCTTTCTTCAAGGCCTTGGTGATGAGTACGAGATGTTGGTGACAGCTCTTGAGAGCCTAGACACTCTTCCTGATTTTAGTGCTCTACGATCTCGTCTTCTGACTCAAGAGTCCCGCTCGACCTACCATTTCCTCTCAGCCGGTTGCCTTGCTTGCCTCCCAGGGTACCTCTCGGCCTTTCTTCTCAAATTCTGGTTCACAAAACAATAACAGGCACAGTAATTGGAACCACATGAATAATGGTCGTTGAAACAACTTTGGTTCTCGTTCCTTAGCTCTTGGTGTTTTGGGTACAGCACCTGCTGCCTCTTGTCAGCTCTGTCATGACTCAAGTCATTTTGCTTCAACATGTCCTATGCTCTCTCAGTTTGCCCGTCCACATGTGCCCAACTCCTTGCACACTGCATTTGCTGGATTACAGATTGTAGGACAGCTGCAGACCACTCCTTCACCTGGTCCCACTTATACCACTCATTCTCTACATGACCCTTCTTGGTATCCTGACACAGGTGCCAGCACTCATATGATTGAGAATCTGAGCCTTCTCCAGCAATGCCTCCCATACAATGGACATGATACAGTTCACCTTGGCAATGGAGATCAGATGCCTATTTCCTATACGGGTAACATGTCACTCTTCATCGGCTCTAACTAAACAATGTTTATGTGATTCCTTCCATGTGTATAAATCTTATGTCTATTGCACAACTCTGTCGTGATAATAATGTTTTAGGTGCCTTTGATTCTCAACACTTTTATATTTTTTATCGATCTAATGGTTCTCTCCTCTTTTAGGGCCTATGTAAGAACGGTATCTACAAGCTTCCATTTCTTCCATCTTGTATTACTTGTTTATCTACTTCTCTTCAGTCATCATCTATATGGCACAGTCGCTTAGGTCATCCTTCTAGTAAAATAATGTCATTTTTAGGCAAAAACCACATGTTAGGTTCCCAATTTAAATTCCAAAAATCTTTTTGTAAAGGTTGTGCTTTGGGTAAATCAACACAACTTCAGTTTAAAAATTCTAATGAAGTAAGTACTGATTCTCCTTTTTCTCTTATGCATTCTGATGTTTGGCAATATCCTATTTCTTATGTTAAAGGCTATAAATATTATGTGTTGTTTACTTGGCTATATTTCATGAAACATAAGTCTGAGGTTCTTTTTCATTTTAAGAATTTTTTGTCATACATTACGACTCAATTCTCTGCTTCCTTAAAACAATTTCAAAGTGATGGTGGCAAAGAATATGATAACGAGGCATTTCGAGCACTCTGCTCCTCTTATGGAATTCATCATCGCTTTTCTTGCCCTCATACTCCTCAACAGAATGGCCTTGCTGAACGCAAGCATTGTCACATTGCTGACATGTCTCGCACTCTTCTTCTCTCGAGTGAGGTTCCTAATTGTTATCGGGTTTATGTTGTCTCATTTGCTGTTTTTCTCATTAATCATCTTCATTCACCTGTTCTTCATTGATCTTCCCCTTATTCTCGTCTTTATGGAAAAATTCCTTCATATTATGAGTTGCGAGTTTTTGGTTGTGCATGTTATCCGCATTTAGATGCATATATGACTAACAAACTTTTACTAAGAACTGTTAAGTGTGTTTTTCTAGGTTACAGCTTGCAGCATAAAGGATACAAATGCCTTGATCGCACCACTGATCGTCTCTACATATCTCGCCATGTTCGCTTTGATGAGCATTCATTTTCCTTTGCTGCACAGAAATGTTTGCCTCATCTTAGTGAATGGGTTGCAGTCCCCGTTTCACCTCTTGTGCCCCATCATGCTACTTTGCCAAATCCCATATCTTGCCACTGACTACAAAAGCATCATCTTCCCCACACGTGGCCCCTATTCGGACATACCAGAACCGCCCACGTCCACCTTATGATCCACTGTCTCATTTTGCACCATCCTCCCCTACAGCTCCCCAACCCACTGTTGATGGGTATACTTCTGATTCTGGTTCCCATGTTGCTGTGCGTCATCCTATGCTTACTTGCCACCAAGCTGGTACTTTTCGCCCTCGAGTTCGCACTGACGGCACCATTCGGTATTCTATTCTCCGTGCTTTGTTGGCTCATGCTTCTCTTACTCCCGAAGAACCAACTTGTTTCTCACAGGTTGTTCATTTTTCTTGAATGGCGTGAGGCCATGGTTACTGAATGTAATGCTCTTCTCAAGAATCAGACATGGGTTCTTGTTCCTTCTTCTCAGCCACATGTGGTTGGATGTAAGTGAGGTTTTAAGCTTAAACAGAAGTCAGATGGGTCTATTGAGAAGTACAAGGCTCGCCTTGTTGCTAAGGGGTTCCATCAACAACCAGGTAGTCTTGTAGTGAAGCCCACAACAGTTCAGACCATTCTTGCTCTAATAGTTTCCTTTGGTTGGCCTTTTCATCAACTGGATGTAAAGAATGCATTTCTTCATGGTTATTTGGACACTATTGTTTTTATGTCTCAGTCTCCGGGGTTTGTTGATCCAACTCGCCCTACTCATTTATGCCGGCTTCATAAAGTCAATTTTGGTCTTAAGCAGGCTCCTCGTGCTTGGTTTTAGCGACATAGTGGCTTTTTACTCCAGTTTGGGTTTGTTCAGAGTCGAGCTGATCCTTCTTTATTTATTTCTGGCCGCTCTTCTGACATTATGGTTCTCTTATTGAATGTTGAAAATATTGTTCTGATAGGGAATCAGCTTTCTCTCATCTCCTCATTTGTTCTTACACTTGGTCAAAAGTTTGAACTTACTGATATGGGTTGCTCTCTTATTTCTTGGGGCCTGAAGCCACCTCTACCACCTCTGGCCTCCTTCTCTCACAAACCAAATATATTGTTGATCTTCTCAAACGGCATTCCATGACTGATTGTAAGCCTTGTAGTACTCTGATTTTTGTATCTCATCAGTTATCCTCTCTTGCTGGTGAGTTACTTTATGATGCAATTAAGTATAGGTAGCTTGTGGGCTCCCTTCAATATCTCACTTTCACTAGACCTGACATCTCCTTTGTTGTTCATCATATTGTTCAGTTTATGACCGCTCCTCATTCTCCTCACTTGGTTGCTGCTAAGCATATTCTTCGTTATTTGAATAGCACTCTTGGTTTTGGTCTTTCCTTTCATCGATCTCTAAGCTCCCTTGCTCTTCGTGGTTTCTCTGATTCTGATTAGGCTGGTTGTCCTGATACCCGTCGTTCAACCACTGGTTTTTGTGTGTTTCTTGGTTCCAATCTTATTTCTTAGTTTGTTAAGAAACAATTGACAGTTTCTCGCTCCTCTGTTGAGGCTAAATATCGCTATCTGGCTCATGTTTGTGCAGACACTACATGGATCTCTCATCTCCTTCATGAGTTGGCGCTTCCACCTTCTGTACCAACCTTATTGTTGTGTGACAATCTCAGCACTACCTATATGGCTTCCAATTCAGTGTTTCATGCTCGCACTAAACATATTGAACTCGATTACCACTTCATTCGGGAACGCATTATCTCTGGCTCTCACCAAGTTCAATTTGTTTCCTCTTCTGATCAGCTCGCTAACATCCTCACCAAGGGCTTTTCTACACATCGTTTCCAGCTCATTCTTTTAAATATCATCTCTTCCACATCGTTGGATTTGCGGGGGAGTGTTAGACAGCATCCCTGATTTATAGCTAATTGATGTATATACTGTTTATATCTCTCCAGTCAACTATATTAATTATCAATCCCTATAAACTAGGAATTCCCTTATATCTATTTTTGAAAAGTTGATAGAGGTCCAAAAATCCAACCAATAGTTGGGTCTAGTCCTCGAATTATTGTTTATTGATACAAGTCCTTTGACTAGTTTGCCATATAGATTACATTCCATTTTTGATATGTTGATTCAAACTTTTGTATTTAACTGATTTGTATTTAAATTTTTTGTTTCTATTATATCCTTATTGTCTAAAATTAGTAAGATGAGAATTTATATGTCATTAATGACTAGATTTGATCATGTACAATCTGTACATTGCCACATATAATTCTAAAGCCTCCTCATGCTGATAATTTTGAATGTGACCCAAGATCATGGCATTCCATATTACAAGATTCCTTTCCCCTTTCGTTTTCTTCGAAAAGTTGTAGGTAATTATTTTTATTTTTGTTCACCCTATGGTAGAGGTATAGTATATACTTTTATAGATAAATTATCTTATGGTGTAGGTATATTGTCATATTACCTATTACATAGGTATATTGCCAACACTGAGAAGAATAATAATTCAGATTTCACAAACTTTCAACATATTTCAACATAGCTTGCTTGGCCTTCTAATCGCTAGCTTTCTTATGGGGTCAAATCCAAGTTACAAATTAGAATTCGCCATATTTCAGGCCTTGCTTTCTTACCCAAAACTCAAGTCCTCAACAGCAGCTGGAGACGTCATCCTTACAACTATACTTCATAATGTTATATTTCTTCACATAATTAACCAAACAAGAAAATGTTGGAGGTTTATGGTAATATAAGACTTAAGACATGCACAAAGCATACAACTGCAATCCTTATAGGTTTGGTTTGGATGTAGTCTCTTGTTGCGACCATTTGCTTTCTCCTTGTCCAATCTTTTAGAAGTTAGTTTGACTATTAAGCTCTCTTAAAAACAAAAAAAACAAAAAATTAATTGTTGTATAGAATTGTCATACACGGCAACCTCACTTAAGAATTTCTCCTAATTGTCAGTCCGATCTTTTATTTGACCTGGCCTCGCGCAAGGTCATCAATAATTATTGTTATACACATCCTCAAGGATTAAGCCAACACTATGAGTGGTGGAAGTATGCCGGTTATAAGGAAAACAAGGCAAGTTGGACTTTCTAAATGAAAATGCTTTTGTCACAAGCATTTTAAATTTTCACCTACCAACTATAAATACCTACCCACCACTCTCCTACCTTGATTTTGATAGAGCCCATCGATTCTCTTAAAAACCATTTGAGAGACAAAACTCTCTTACCACCATTTCAAGCCTATATAAAAACCCAATTCCCTCCTTTCAATTCTCAAACTTTAAACATAACAATACTTCCTTTGTCTAAACCCACAACCTCTCTCTCTCTCTCAGCATGGGTTATGTAGTTTCCAAATCCACCGTTTGCACTCTTCTCACATTCACATTGCTTTCATATTTCACGAAAGTCTTAAGCTCTCATCTTTCCCTCCCTCTCCCTCCAACTTTCGCAATCATATTCCTCCCACTAATTCCCATTATTGCCTACTTCTTGATCCACTTCATCTCCAACCATTCCTCAAATCTTCCTCCAGGTCCTCTCTCCATCCCAATCTTTGGCAATTGGCTCCAAGTTGGCAATGACTTGAACCATCGCCTTCTGGCATCCATGTCACAAACCTACGGCTCCATATTCCTCCTCAAACTTGGCTCCAAAAACTTGGCTGTGGTATCGGACCCCGCCCTAGCCACCCAAGTCCTCCACAACCAAGGCATAGAGTTTGGCTCCCGCCCTCGAAACGTGGTGTTTGACATATTCACCGGCAATGGACAAGACATGGTCTTCACCATCTACGGGGATCACTGGCGTAAAATGCGTCGAATCATGACGCTGCCATTTTTCACTAACAAAGTTGTGCAGCATTACAGCAACATGTGGGAGGAGGAAATGGACCAAGTTGTGCATGATCTAAACAAAGATGAAGGAGCAAAGACAGAAGGAATAGTAATTAGGAAGCGTCTGCAATTGATGTTGTACAATATTATGTATAGGATGATGTTCAATGCCAAGTTCGAATCACAGGAGGACCCTTTGTTCATTGAAGCTACCAGATTTAATTCTGAGAGAAGTCGGCTGGCTCAGAGCTTCGAGTATAACTATGGCGATTTCATTCCTTTGTTGAGACCATTTCTAAGAGGGTACTTGAACAAGTGCAGAGACTTGCAGAGTAGGCGGCTGGCTTTTTTCAACCATTATTTTGTTGAGCAAAGAAGGTAATTTCCATTTTATTTTTTCCTCAAATTTGTGTTATGTATGTTCGAACTTAAAGAGTAACGCTAGCTAGTGATACCACGTTGGTTACCGCACCTCTTACAGACTATATAGTTAGATAAGTCGGTTTTAATGTGAAAGATATGATCAGTAATGTGATCAGTAAATGTGGTACAAATAGTTATTTCACGTAATTAATGATTTATATATCCACTTTGATCTAAACAATTACATAAGCAAAATTTTATGTGTTTACAGGAAAATTATGGCTGCCAATGGAGAGAAGCACAAGATAAGCTGTGCCATCGACCACATAATAGATGCTCAAATCAAGGGGGAAATCAGTGAAGAAAATGTGCTCTACATTGTGGAGAACATTAACGTTGCGGCAATAGAAACAACACTATGGTCCATGGAGTGGGCCATAGCTGAGCTAGTCAACCATCCAACCATTCAACGCAAGATCCGTGATGAAATCTCAATCGTCCATAAAGGAGCTCCAGTAACAGAATCCAACCTGCATGAGTTACCATACTTACAAGCCACGGTAAAAGAGACATTAAGATTACATACCCCAATACCTTTGTTAGTACCTCATATGAACCTTGAAGAAGCAAAGCTAGGAGGCTACATCATCCCCAAAGAGTCTAAGGTCGTTGTCAATGCATGGTGGCTGGCCAACAACCCTGCATGGTGGAAAGACCCCGAGGAGTTTCGACCGGAGCGGTTCTTGGACGAAGAATGCGGTACGGAGGCCGTGGCAGGAGGGAAGGTCGATTTTCGGTACTTGCCATTTGGCATGGGAAGGAGGAGCTGCCCCGGGATCATACTTGCATTGCCAATCCTAGGCCTTGTGATTGCCAAATTGGTGTCAAATTTTGAGATGAAGGCTCCTCAAGGGGTGGAGAAAATTGATGTGAGTGAAAAAGGAGGGCAATTCAGCTTACACATAGCAAACCATTCAACTGTTGTATTCAACCCGATCAAGGCATGACTTGATAACAAATCGGTTTAATGATTGATCATGATTTAATTGCTAAAGCAACATATAAATGTTCTGTGCTACTATTGGTAATTTCTATTTTTCCATTATGTACTCATTTCTTCTCCATTAGGAAAAAAAAGCCCTCTTTCATTCTACAGTTATAATTTATATGTTACGTTGTCAGATTATCAATAAACACTTTCATTATTGAATATTATCAAATTTTCAAACATCACCATTTGGCATTGTCAAATGAATTCAGGTCTTAGCACAACTTGAGAATCCATTTAAGCTTGTTATACAAAACTTGTTTCGAAGGTTAATTATGTTGATGGTTATCAAATGAACCCTCGGTTTCTTTGAGATTAGAAAGGAAAGATGAAGATATTTGGATTGTTGGCTTTAATCATCATACTACAAATTCGATTGAATGCTCAAATCCAATTAAACGTAGTGGAATACAAATTCGATTAAACGCTCAAATCCAATTAAACATAGTGGAATCTCCATTTGGGTCCAACCTGATATTCATCCATGAATCATGGATAATAAAGAGGGCCGAAACTCAAGCAGATTATCGATAAAAAGACTTCCAACATCTTTAATTTTCATTAATGCTTGTAAGTATATTCTTCCACATAGGTCTCCAAAATTTGGATGTACACAATGTGGATTAACAGGGGGAAAAAAAAAGGGGAGAAAAAGAACATATATATTTGGCAAAGAAAGAAACATGATACAACAAGAACAAAAAAACACTACCGTGAAGGAAACCTTTGTCTCCAGCATGCATGTAATGGCCTGCGGGAAGAAATCTACAGATAAAGGGAGTTCGCAAACATGATACCTCGCCGAAGGCTTTCACTTGCTCCAGCAAATTTCTCCTCTAAAGCAACTTCTCCTACAGCATGAGCGGCAGTACGCAACTGAAAAAAGGCCAGCCCGTTAAAACCGTAAGATAATTTCTAATGCTATCCCCGTTCTCAAGGAATTAATATATGGGCACATTTCTTGGAAATTAAAGTCGGTATTTCAGAAATTTCCATGCATAACTAATCAAGATGCTACACAGAAAACTAACCCTACCAGTGGTGAAGTTAGCATATACAAAACTTTTACTCGAAGAGCCCGAGCAAGTTAAGCTACACTCCCTTTTCAGTGTTGGCTACCAATTGCACTATGAAGAGTTAAATTTTATCATAACCCAGATCACAATAACTATAAATGAAAGCTAATAACCACGCCAGGTCCTGCCCAAACTCTATTACGCCTGGCAGTAAGGTGATCTGAGAAAGGACACAGACAGCTGTAAATAAGGCCACAGCAGTAAACACTTGTACATGTTTTTTTTCTCACCCCTGGACTTACCAAATTTATCTCATAAAGCCTTGATGTGATGATTAACCGAATCTACTGTAGTATCACCAATTGTAAATGTTAGTTTTCCCAGTGTATTATAAATGTTATCTTGGTCAAATAAACTTCCACTCCTTCCAAATGGGTTCTGTAGTAAAAGAGGCCCTTGAATCCTCACAAAACCAAATTATGAGATATGTTGTGCTTCCTAACAAAAGCATTTTCTCAATCAATCAGAAAACTTTAGTACAAACACAAGGGTATTTCAAGCCTCAATTCAAGTTCCTAATTTTTGTCTTTCTTTTCGAACCAGAAGCTATATATGAGTATATACCCAAGATACAAAGCGAGATCTACCACCAATTACTACACAAACAAACCCATGAGAGCTCGGAAGACGCCAAACTTACTTGTATGGTTTACCCTAATAACCATAAGATCCTGTTTACAATTGCAATTCTGGAATTTGAAGGAAGGTAGAGACACTACTTGAGTTTTATCTCTATCAGAAAATAAATAAATAAGACTTTTATGCGAGGGTGTTCTGGAATCTCACATACATGTTACCAAATATTTACTACTCAAATTTTATGCAAAATTATAGTGGAACATTGCAGTGCACACACTAATAGCTTACTGACTCAGCTATACGTTCCAAAAGACAATCATAAGCATTAAAGATACTAATTCATTCTTTGTCATAGCAATTCAAGTCACATGCCAAAGATTCCTCAGTGCTGATACCCAATTAGTCAATTGAAGAAGAATCTATCATGCAGTTTATACATGCATGCCACCACTTCTATGAAACAATTGTTTTCTATCATCATAGTTCTTCATGATCATTTGATGCAAATGAACTTGAATTGGAAAAATTGAAAACCCTCTAAGTAGGAAGCATGCAAAACTTCCTCACACATCACTTTAGGTTACATTTAACAGAACGAAAAAATGAAAAATACTTAGTTAAATACCTGATTCAAAAATTCATCAAGTCTTCTAGCACTTCTAATGATACTACCCTCAAATATATCTGTCATTTGTGTAACATCCGCAAAACTTGCACCCTGATGAAATATTTATTAGAAAAAGAGAAACGGAAAGAAAAGCAGTCCTTATTAAACAAATTATGGCTTGAAAACAATCAAAGGATTAGAAGTTGAACCCTCTAATAAAAAAACTAACAAAGTTGAACCGTCCAAGCATTACTACTTCCAATAACCCAATATACTACATTAGACAAACCAGTATAGTCAAAAAAGCCAGAAAATGATTGGACACCAACCATAAAGTGACTCAAACATATCCAAAGTATGAGCAACATACAAATAAAATTATGTTGCATGAGTAAGATGAAGAAACAATCTGTCATTTCTATCTTGTAAAACATTCCCGCCTTTGGGACTTACGGTTTAATATCTATTACCCACATGCAGCATCCCATGGAGGTTGAATCATAAAGAGATTTACAAGACTAAGTTTTCATCATAACAACAATGGTACAAGAGTCATAAGTATAAATAAAATAACCCTTCGTAAAAAAATCAAATCAAATAAGAAAACGTTTAGTTACCAATAGCTTTCCTGATTAACATTTCAAGCATATCAAAGCATAAATATAAACCCTTCAACTATGATCACCTCAAATGACTAGTTTTAAATCCACAACCCACAATTATACCCATCACACATTTACTTATAAGTTTCACTTGATACTAAATCAATTTGATGTTATTTCTTTGCACCACTTCTATCATCAATTATCGAGGTTCCAACACATAGCCATGAAAGAGAGAATTTCATGCATGGAAGCAACAAATTGTGTCACATAATAACACACTAACCTTTGACCAACAATAAATCACATCCATCAAGTATGGCCTCACTGTTGATTCCACATACTCATCAACGTTCACTTCTAATTTGCATTCATGTTGTATCTGCAGCCATGTAGAGGTATTACTAGCTGTTCATAACAAAAATAAAAAATAAATCATTTACACATATGACCAGTATGTGAAGCTAAACATTATAACACCTCTGCGATTCTTCTTGCACTCTCTTGCAGTTGTTGTAATGGTCTTGCAAGCTCTGTCCTCAATTGTATCTGCTCATTCGATTTATCTCCTGGAATAAAACAACTTGCAAGAGCCGCAATTTGATGATGATCCAAATCGTTGAACGTACCTGTTCAACATACAGCATTTATACTTATAGAACGCTGACACAATATTGAAGTGAGGGCTGAACAAAGGTGTTTTAAACTGATAAGTCAACCAGCTTCACTGCCCCAGTGGGCTTAGCTAAGCCCAAAATCAGCTTTATTAGCTTTCAGAAGTTCTCAATCTTATCATATGTTTCTATTGTTATTGCATTGGCCAAATTGTCCGATAAGAGGCCTCAAGTAATAAAAGCTTTTGCAGGCTGGTGAAAGGAAAAGTGCATGGCAACTACCATTAAACATCAGTTCAGTAACAAGGAGTTCATCTCCTGTGTCTATCAAGCAGGCTGCTCGCCCCTTTAACTGGACAACATCCTCAGTATCAATGTGACCAAGCTTCCTCAATACTCGCGAACGGTTCTTAAGTTCATCACGAAACTTTTGAAGCTGCATAATCAATGGAAATCAAATTAACCAAAGAAACAGGTGGGAAAACAGCAGAGTTGAGTCTTTTACAAATTTTGGTATACGCAACATCAAAAGGTCAGTGTAACATTGAACCCACATCATATACGAATCATTACATTCTGTAAGGTTCTACCACATGTCAGAACTGCTTAAGACTGGACTGTCCAAACCAGGCATACCTGGGACTCACGCATCTTGGACTTAAGTTGTTGAATTTCATGATCCACCTCTGCTTTCCGTTGAAAACATTTAATCTGCTGAACATCTTGAGACTGCAGTGACCAAATAGTAAGAACATTGAGTCATAGTGAAGTAAATTCCTAGAAAATAATTTTTTGTCCAGACAGTATAATGCCTTTGGAATTTGAAATACTTTAAATAATATGACAAACCTTATGCAGCGGATGTGCATATAATTTCTGCTCAAGGGCCTCTATTTGATTAACCAAGTCAACAATTTCAGGATCTTCAATGCCCATATCCTAAAATTCAATATAAATTTTGAGAAATATATCACAGAAGAAATATCAAAGGTGGTTTAGTCAAAAAGGTATGACCATTTTTAATTTTTTTCATTTTTCAAAATTACAGGTAAAAATGTTAACAACTAAAAGGTAAGGTACAGGAAACTTTTGTAACAATATGGTAGAAAACAAAGGTTTTTTCATACCCCCAACGTATCAAAGACAGTGGATCATTACCTTTACAGGATTCAGCTTTGGAAGGCCTTGTGGAAAACGAGTTCCCAGCTCCTGGACTGCAAGCAGAATACTTTGCCTCGCCTCCAATGGCCGCAAATCAGAAGGAATGGATATTCTGAGTTTGCTTAGAGCAGAAATCAGGGGCAATTGGACAGGGACCTAAACCAGATGGATAGCAATATCAGAAACTCCAGAAAACCAGTTCAACTACTTGAAAACTTAACAAACCACATCTAAAATTTATAGCTTCGTTGCTTGAACTTACTACATGCATTTCACCCTTTTCTCCAGGACGAGGAGGGCATGGTTTTGGTTGTGAACTGTTCTCACTTGAACCAGGAGAACAGTGAAGCAAAGTATCCACTATATAACCACCACCGCGTGAAGGCAGTGAGCCTAATGCGGATGACGGCTTTTTAACCACATTAACTACAACTCCCCAGCCCCAATCTGTACCACCTTCCCTAATCTTGACCTGCAACAATCATAACGCCTTCTGAATAAGAACAAGCAAAAACATGACCTGCAACCTTTGGAATATAAAATCAATAGCTGAAGCAACCATTGGCCTTAAGCCAGTGTATATACTATATAATGACAGCTGAACAAAGAAGCTTAAAGACAAGGCACAATATGAAAAATTAATATCAATAAATTATTAGGTAATACATCGATGTGAGAAGAAAAAGGTAAATATTTTCTTATTCTACCTATCAGATTAGCACTTGTACTCAGAAATACATATTTGAGAATTAAATAGAAATTAGGAGAAAAGAGTAGACCGCATTACTCAGTTCCAAAACTATTAAAAAAACATCTATAAAAGTTAAATTACAATTACAACCAAGAGACCGCATTATTCAATTTCAATGCTATTAGAAACAACTAGATTATGATCACAATCAAATTTCAACCAGCTTGACCATTCTCGGCACATACCAGGCGACCAGGAAGAAGAAAATATAGAACTCTTTCAGGCCTCGTTATCTCTGTCATCATTTTCTTTTCAAGTTGGGCTATATCAAGTTTTATCTTATGATACTCAGCAACTTCAGCCTGCATATAAAACATTAAACTATAAGAATACAACACAAACAAGAAAAACATATATAATCACAATGGAAAAGACTACCTCTCCTGATGCATCAAGTATTGCCACTTCCTGCTCAAGATTTGAAACCTTTTTCCCTATATCAGGTAAAGCCTAAATAAGAGAGAAAGATCCGAAGTGGTTAGTCACTATGCACCAGGTGGTTGGGTGCAGTACAAATAAAATATGTGATTCAGTACAAACAAAATATGTGATTCAGTAGAAACCTTTTCGTGCTGAAATTGGTGGAATGAATTCTTTATCACGTGTTCAGCTGTGAATTGGCCTTCCGCACGGCTCAGCAAATTTAAAATTGAGTAGTAGCTGAGTCTGAAAGTACTAACTAAAGGAGCTGGTTTACCCAAAACCATGTCCTTGAGTGTGTTCATTTCCATCTGCAAGAAGTAACAATATAAACATTCATTTCATGACCTAAGCTTGTTCTCAAACATCACACTGGGCTGTGATTTTCAAGAAAACAAAAGAACTCTTTCTCTCCCTTTACCCTTTATAAATATGAATTTAGCTCTAAAAATATAAAAGAATAAAATATAACAAAGCAACAAAAAATCCGAAGGTGACTAAATGGAAACTTCAACATATGGAAGGACTTCTAATGGTTAATGTATAATGATCAACTTCTCAATTTATGACTCAATATAGAAATTAGTGAGTGGGACTTGTATACTACAGAGAGATAAGTAGTGGTGGAATCACCTGCTCATCAATCATTATGATACAAATACCGCGATCATCTTTGCCACGACGCCCAGCCCTTCCACTCATCTACGGGAATTAAGATAACTGTTAATAATTTAAAATATATATCTAAGCATGCAGCACATACAAATATACAACCATGTCTCTATCACCTATTGTTTCTTCTAAAGAAAAAAGCAGCAAAATTCTCACTTACCTGAATGTACTCACCAGATCCTATATATCGATGACTATCACCATCCCACTTCTTAACAGCTGTGAAAACAACAGTTTTTGCTGGCATGTTTAAGCCCATTGCAAACTGTCACAAACGACAGATATTAATAAGTTAATCAATCTTAACATAGAAACTAAACAAGTTACAGCTATAAACCAAAACTTTAGCAAATGACATAGAAAAGTGAGAAAAGAATGCTTAAGAGATGTTCTTACTGTCTCAGTGGCAAAAAGTGCCTTTACAAGGCCTTCCTGGAAAAGAAGTTCAACCAGTTCCTTGATAACAGGAAGAAGGCCAGAATGATGAACAGCAATGCCTCGCTGAAGGAGTGGCAACATTAACTCAATAGCAGGCAACTGCCTGTCTTCCTCGTTTAAGCAGAGCACTGCCTTACGAAAAACATCTTCAACATCATCCTTTTCTTCTTGGGTGTTAAAATCAAGCTTAGACATGGACATCGCATGTTGTTCACACTCTCTTCTACTGAAGCTGAAAATTATAACTGGCTGAAATTTCCGTTCCATAATCATCTGAAATTTGAGGAAGAAAATTGTAACTAAATAAATGAATGAATGTAGAAAGAAAGAAAGGCATATGGATAATGTCAATTGGAGAAGGCACCAATGATGGTAGGTAGATGCATAAACAGGTCAGCAAGAGTGACATCAAGAAATGTAAAATAACATCTCACAGAAAATGTTTAGTACATCATGGCCGAAACAGGAGGACAGTAACTCCTATTCTACTGCAAGTGCAATAAGACTTCCAGAGTAAGAATGATGTAGCAGAAGTGAGGGAAAACATTAACACCTATTATTTTCAGGAATCTTTCAATCGCCCATTCCATAGATAAAAGTTTGCAAAGGTTATGCTTGGCAAGGACCTGTCTAAAAGTTCCGCTCCAACAGCCCTAAGATGGCAAGAGTAGACTATTTGCTAACATTACACATGATAAACCCAACCCTTAGGCAATTTGCCAAACCGGCTTCTAAAGAAAACATTTGGCTCTGAAAACCTTAAATGTTCTACTTTTCATTTCGTTTCTTCCCTCTTTGTTTTTAATAAGTATAACCTTTTGATGTCCTACTTGATACCCTAAATGACCAAATTACTTTTCAGACAAGCATATTATATTAGACCAGAAAACTGCCATCCAGATTCTCATTTCTATCCACCAGTGAAGATGAGCACTTAAAAGAAACAAACATTGCATATTTGCCAAAAACGGTCCAAACTTGCAATAAATAAACAACACCATGCAATTCATGGTACTAATAAAAGATTAAACGATGTCAGGTCAGAAAATTCCATACTCCTCCATAGTAGCATGTACGAAACCTTTTATTGTTAAAATTGACCATCCCACCAACATTCATTGATATCAATGAAAGTTTTTTTATATTGCTTACCAAAATAAGATGCATCAGGAAAACCAAACTCTCTCTTGGAAACCATAGCTTCAAAAGTCACTCCAAAAAGAGAAACATACTCGACAAATATCAAGACAAAAAAATAATAATAATATGAAGATGTCGTTAAAAAGTTAAATCCACCAACAATGGTGCATTTTCTTGTGCATATAGGATATTGAATTAAATGCATGGCCATACAAAATCTTAAATTATTGGTTAATAGAGCACCATAGGTACTATTACGAGTAAAAGCTATGCCGCTAAAAGAAAGGAAAAGGGAAAATGGACTGCAGTACTAGGGCAGCTATGTTTGAACAAATAAGAAAACCCACCCATCAGTATAACACAAGAAGGAAGAGCAAAAGTTAAAAATGAAGAGCGCACCTTAACAATTTTGAAGATATCAGAACCCCCAGATGCAGTCCCACCTTTTGCAGTTCTCCCACTTGCCTTGCCATTTGAACTCCTGTGACCATCACTTTTCTGCTTTGAAAAAGTATCATGCAGCTTCACAAAATTTTCCTCCCTGAACAGTTCATTCTCATCCACCACAAGATACAACCCATTCCCACCCACTGGAAAAACGTAATGCTGCAGAGGAGTTGGTCGAAAATCTGTGTACACCACATGGCAAGGCTGTTTGTGCAAATTACAAATCCACTCTGCAAACTCAGTGGCATTGGACATTGTGGCTGAAAGAAAAACCATTTTAACAGCTGGAGGCATAAATATAATACTCTCTTCCCAAACAACCCCTCTTTCGCGATCCTTCATGTAATGAATTTCATCAAAGATAACCCAGGCAACTTCCTTTAAAACCTCCGAACCCCTGTAAAGCATTCCCCTAAGGATCTCAGTTGTCATGACCAAACAACTAGCATTAGGTGAGATTGTAACATCTCCAGTCATCAATCCAACATCTTTAAACTCCTGGCTGAGCTCTCTATACTTCTGATTGCTCAAAGCCTTCAGTGGTGAAGTATATATAACCCTCTGCTTATCTCTAAAAGCCATGGCAATTGCATACTCTGCGACTGCAGTCTTACCTGCTGAAGTATGGGCAGAAACCAAAACCGACTCATTCCTTTCTAAGCATGCCACAGATATCTGCTGAAATGGGTCAAGGGTAAATTCATATGTCTTGGCCGCCTTGCCATTATACACAGGATTCGAGAGGGTTCCATGAACCGACTCACCCTTGGTCGAAGTGTACTCACTGGGAATTGCAACCTCATGCACACATGTTCGGGTCAAATGGCGTCGCTTCTGGGGAGATTCATGGATGGGGTTTTCTGTGATCTCTGACCCTTCAGGCTCTTTTCGTTTTGCAACTGTTGGAGATTCTTCCATTCCTAAAATTGAATCCACTTTAAGCCAAACTGAACAAAAGTCTCCTATTAATATTGAGTTTTTCTTCTTCTACAAAAATTTGAAAAAGAAAACATGAAGGAAAGTGGTGTTTGTTCACAAAAGAGTAATTTTTTTAATAATTCATATATACTGTGTCAAATCATCAAGCTAAACAATACTTGCATCATAAAATCGTCAAAAATTTTCCAGAAATACATACATAGTAGAAATTCATTTAAGAAAACTACTTTGGATTTCAGGTATCAACAGCCAATTCCTAAGGAACCATAAACCTGTGACCAGCGTCAACTATAGAAGATTCAGATTATTTAAACGAGAGAATAAAAGAAGAACAGAGAAACGGAAAACAGAAAAACGTCCTTTAAAATGAACCAACGTTTTGAAATTGGCTTACCTGAAACCGAGCTTTCTCAGCGACCCAAAGCCCTAGCTTGACATAAAGGAGAACAGATTAGGGTTTTATTCGAAGAGCTAATTAGGGTTTTACAGCGGCTATTCGGAGAACCGCCCAATTTGAGGGCCTTATTGAGTTTTTTTTTTTCACCGAAGCTATTCAAAATTTACACGAGTTTTTAACCCCAAAATGAAAAAGCGGGAATAACTTCTTTAAAAGAAAATTGGAAAAATTGCTCAAGTTTAAACCTTTAGCCAACCTGGCAAAAAATAAGAGGATAAACTGCCGAATACCCCCGGATTATTTCGACTGTCGAAATGTTCACTTTGGATTATTTTTTAGCCAATTTAACCTCATATTAAATTTATTCACCAATTTCACTCATGCCATTAGGTTTTTCCCAATTCCATCTAAATGCCCGTCAAAAACACCATGTGAAAGGCACGTAAGCCGCCTGCTAAGGGTAATATCGTCCTTTTATACATCAGCCCTCAGCCTTCTTTTATTGGAACGAAACGACCCCTTGTAGCCTTCGTTTTAGACATGGAGATTCTACAGAAACCACCCCTTTTTCACAAAACCCACCCTTGATGACAGAACCCAACCCCATGTGTAGGCGTTCTAACCTTCTCACATCTCTTATGTTCATCAATTTCATGAACAAGAGAAGAAATTGCAGTTGAAGATAGAATGCATAGGAACAAACGTGCAGCTTCTACCGAATCAAGTTCGACCACTTTTATTACGGAGGATGATATGGTGTGCATCTACCGATGTGAATTTGAGGCTGAAATGATTGTTCGCTGGTCTGATGAAAATGCAAGGAGGAGGTTATATGTGTGTTGTAGAGAGAAGTATGGTGGTGGTTGTGGTTGGAAGGCTTGGAAGGGCCCGAAAATGTCTGAGCAGGCCAAACATGTCATATGTCGATTGTTGAGATAAATCAACTCATTGGAAGAGAATAGCTAAAGATAAGAAGATTGTGCAAGAGCTAAGAGATAGAGAGAAAATTTCGAAGTGGGCTGCTGAATTGTTTGGTTGTAATTTTATTGTTGTTTACTGTATTAGTTAGCTTTTCATTTGGTTGAATGTAGGTTTTGATTTGATTGAATATAGTGGCCTTCTTGTGCCTTCTTTTGGCTTAACGAATGCAGTGGCCTTTTGATTTGGTTCAATGTAGATTTCAAAGTTCAATGTAGATTTGGCTTAATCAAATTGGTTGAATGCATGCCTTCTTTGTTTTTTTGGGTAACTGAATACTTACCCTTTGGCACAAGCCAAGGCAAAATACCTAAAAACTACAAACAGAGCAGTACAACAAAAGCAAGGGAAAACGTACACTAATCCAAGAAGCAGTATCAAGCAAAAGAAAAATACGGACCTAAAATTACAACAGAAACATAATGTAGCCATCTGTCAAAAAATATCCAATGTTTCTAATCCATCCAAATTCAACATATTAACATCTCCAACATTTGAAATCCATCCAAAATAGCCATCTGTTGAAAAATAAACACTCTAACATTTGAAATACATCCAAAATTCATTCAAAAGAGCCATTTGTTAAAAATATATATTCCAACCTTTGAAATACATCCAAATTCCATCCAAAATAGCCATCAGTTCAAAATGCACATTCCAACTTCTACTACAAAATATACATTCCAACATTGCTTAAACATCCAAAATCCATCCAAAAGAGCCATCTGTTCAAAATACACATTCCAACATCTACTAGCCCATCTGTTCAAAATATACATTTCAAAATCCATCCAAAAATAGCCATCCGTTCAAAATACCCATGAAATCCATCATCTATTTTACCTCCATGGCCTTGCCCTTTTTGCAGAGGATTTGAACATTTTCCCTTGTGGCCTGGAAGTGTTTTGAGTGGTAACAGCAGACTGTGATTGTGAATCAAAATTGCTTGCACCTGCTTGTGAAGCTGAATTGCAAGAAGCTGATTGTGAAGCAACATTGGTTCCACTTGCTTGGCTATCAACATTGGTTGGAGTTGTTTGGCTTGAAGTGGCTGCAGTCCTTGTCAACCCTCCTCTAATTCCCTATAAATGAAATTAATCACAATTGAAACAATTGAAATGAGTCATCCAATTAAAACATTCAATCATAGTTTCACATCCTTTACCTGTAACTTTGTTTGTCTACATTGGAGTTCCTCTTCAGATTGATGGATTGAGTTGGTTCTTCTCCCTCTTCCTCTCCATCTTCCTCTTCCCATATTGCCATATGCCCTTCCACAATTAGTAGCATTATTGCCTTTTCCTCCACAGATTGAGCAATGGATTACAATTTCATATCTCCTAAGCTTAGTGGCACCCTATGGGATCTCATCAACGGGTCTAGTCCTTGCCTTCTTTGGCCAACCACCATGTTTGTGATACAGTGGGGGTTTAATTGGCCTATGACCTGATTTCCTCCATAATTGTTGGCTTGACATTGGTGAAATGTAATTGCTATAAGCCCTATCATAATCTTATCTCTTATATATCTCATTGACATAATTCATTAGGCTCCTCTATTGCCTTGATTTTGCAGCCATGACATGGCAACATAGGATGCCACATAGATCCCATTTTCTACAAGAGCAAGAGTAAGTATTTAGATCAACTGCATATTGCCCACCATATATATGGGTAACTTGAAACCTATTTCCACCTGCATTCTGTGCAATGCATGAGCCACTCTCTTTCAAGTTCTTTTCAATAATCTGAAATATCTTTCGCCCAACTCTTTGAGTCCATTTCACCTTATTTTGTCTTGCAACTCTCAACATCAAATAGGTTCTTATCCTTTCCACCATTGTGATAATTTATTTATCTATTGCCTCCAAAATCGCTGAATTAAAGCATTCACATAAATTGTTCAATAGTATATCACACTTGGTCCCATTAGTAAAGTGTGACCTGCTTCAATAAATTGCTGGCATATCCTTAAGCCATGCATGAGCTGGGGCAGATATTTCCATAATATTGTTCATCTCAGCTTCCCATCAAGGAAGCGCTTTACTTCTAGCAGCAGCCCATAACTTCTGTTTAAGTGTCAAACTACCATGCCCAACAACTTTGAAATTATTGTGCAGATGCCTTACACAATGCTTATGTTCCGCATCTGACTTTAAAGCCTCAATTGCTTGCCCCAGTCCTTTTTGTTATCAGTGATAAAAACCCACCCATTTTTAGTGTCTCTTACCCCAACATCATTGAAGATATATCTAAAACCATGTCCAAGTGTCTCTGATTTCTATCTCCACAATAGCAAAGCTATTGTTCACATGTCATTGTTGGATCATCCCAATAGCACTTAAAAGTTGTCCTGATATTTGTCCTTTGATAAAAAAAACTCATCAAAACAACCATGGTTTTGCATC